>NW_027197812.1:0-54434 GCF_038502225.1 Cherax quadricarinatus
CCCTTCCTCAGCCCTCTGGACAACAGTTTTGGTAATCCCGCACCTCCTCCTAACTTCCAAACTACGAATTCTCTGCATTATATTCACACCACACATTGCCCTCAGACATGACATCTCCACTGCCTCCAGCCTTCTCCTCGCTGCAACATTCATCACCCACGCTTCACACCCATATAAGAGCGTTGGTAAAACTATACTCTCATACATTCCCCTCTTTGCCTCCAAGGACAAAGTTCTTTGTCTCCACAGACTCCTAAGTGCACCACTCACTCTTTTTCCCTCATCAATTCTATGATTCACCTCATCTTTCATAGACCCATCCGCTGACACGTCCACTCCCAAATATCTGAATACGTTCACCTCCTCCATACTCTCTCCCTCCAATCTGATATTCAATCTTTCATCACCTAATCTTTTTGTTATCCTCATAACCTTACTCTTTCCTGTATTCACCTTTAATTTTCTTCTTTTGCACACCCTACCAAATTCATCCACCAATCTCTGCAACTTCTCTTCAGAATCTCCCAAGAGCACAGTGTCATCAGCAAAGAGCAGCTGTGACAACTCCCACTTTGTGTGTGATTCTTTATCTTTTAACTCCACGCCTCTTGCCAAGACCCTCGCATTTACTTCTCTTACAACCCCATCTATAAATATATTAAACAACCACGGTGACATCACACATCCTTGTCTAAGGCCTACTTTTACTGGGAAAAAATTTCCCTCTTTCCTACATACTCTAACTTGAGCCTCACTATCCTCGTAAAAACTCTTCACTGCTTTCAGTAACCTACCTCCTACACCATACACTTGCAACATCTGCCACATTGCCCCCCTATCCACCCTGTCATACGCCTTTTCCAAATCCATAAATGCCACAAAGACCTCTTTAGCCTTATCTAAATACTGTTCACTTATATGTTTCACTGTAAACACCTGGTCCACACACCCCCTACCTTTCCTAAAGCCTCCTTGTTCATCTGCTATCCTATTCTCCGTCTTACTCTTAATTCTTTCAATTATAACTCTACCATACACTTTACCAGGTACACTCAACAGACTTATCCCCCTATAATTTTTGCACTCTCTTTTATCCCCTTTGCCTTTATACAAAGGAACTATGCATGCTCTCTGCCAATCCCTAGGTACCTTACCCTCTTCCATACATTTATTAAATAATTGCACCAACCACTCCAAAACTATATCCCCACCTGCTTTTAACATTTCTATCTTTATCCCATCAATCCCGGCTGCCTTACCCCCTTTCATTTTACCTACTGCCTCACGAACTTCCCCCACACTCACAACTGGCTCTTCCTCACTCCTACAAGATGTTATTCCTCCTTGCCCTATACACGAAATCACAGCTTCCCTATCTTCATCAACATTTAACAATTCCTCAAAATATTCCTTCCATCTTCCCAATACCTCTAACTCTCCATTTAATAACTCTCCTCTCCTATTTTTAACTGACAAATCAATTTGTTCTCTAGGCTTTCTTAACTTGTTAATCTCACTCCAAAACTTTTTCTTATTTTCAACAAAATTTGTTGATAACATCTCACCCACTCTCTCATTTGCTCTCTTTTTACATTGCTTCACCACTCTCTTAACCTCTCTCTTTTTCTCCATATACTCTTCCCTCCTTGCATCACTTCTACTTTGTAAAAACTTCTCATATGCTAACTTTTTCTCCCTTACTACTCTCTTTACATCATCATTCCACCAATCGCTCCTCTTCCCTCCTGCACCCACTTTCCTGTAACCACAAACTTCTGCTGAACACTCTAACACTACATTTTTAAACCTACCCCATACCTCTTCGACCCCATTGCCTATGCTCTCATTAGCCCATCTATCCTCCAATAGCTGTTTATATCTTACCCTAACTGCCTCCTCTTTTAGTTTATAAACCTTCACCTCTCTCTTCCCTGATGCTTCTATTCTCCTTGTATCCCATCTACCTTTTACTCTCAGTGTAGCTACAACTAGAAAGTGATCTGATATATCTGTGGCCCCTCTATAAACATGTACATCCTGAAGTCTACTCAACAGTCTTTTATCTACCAATACATAATCCAACAAACTACTGTCATTTCGCCCTACATCATATCGTGTATACTTATTTATCCTCTTTTTCTTAAAATATGTATTACCTATAACTAAACCCCTTTCTATACAAAGTTCAATCAAAGGGCTCCCATTATCATTTACACCTGGCACCCCAAACTTACCTACCACACCCTCTCTAAAAGTTTCTCCTACTTTAGCATTCAAGTCCCCTACCACAATTACTCTCTCACTTGGTTCAAAGGCTCCTATACATTCACTTAACATCTCCCAAAATCTCTCTCTCTCCTCTGCATTCCTCTCTTCTCCAGGTGCATACACGCTTATTATGACCCACTTCTCGCATCCAACCTTTACTTTAATCCACATAATTCTTGAATTTACACATTCATATTCTCTTTTCTCCTTCCATAACTGATCATTTAACATTACTGCTACCCCTTCCTTTGCTCTAACTCTCTCAGATACTCCAGATTTAATCCCATTTATTTCCCCCCACTGAAACTCTCCTACCCCCTTCAGCTTTGTTTCGCTTAGGGCCAGGACATCCAACTTCTTTTCATTCATAACATCAGCAATCATCTGTTTCTTGTCATCCGCACTACATCCACGCACATTTAAGCAACCCAGTTTTATAAAGTTTTTCTTCTTCTCTTTTTTAGTAATTGTATACAGGAGAAGGGGTTACTAGCCCATTGCTCCCGGCATTTTAGTCGCCTCATACGACACGCATGGCTTACGGAGGAAAGATTCTTTTCCACTTCCCCATGGACAATAGAAGAAATAAAAAAGAACAAGAGCTATTTAGAAAAAGGAGAAAAACCTAGATGTATGTATATATATATATGCATGTGCGTGTCTGTGAAGTGTGACCAAAGTGTAAGTAGGAGTAGCAAGATATCCCTGTTATCTTAGCGTGTTTATGAGACAGAAAAAGAAACCAGCAATCCTACCATCATGCAAAACAGTTACAGGTTTTTGTTTCACAGTCATCTGGCAGGACGGTAGTACTTCCCTGGGTGGTTGCTGTCTACCAACCTACTACCTATATATATATATATATATATATATATATATATATAAATATATATATATATATATATATATATATATATATGAGGCTGAAAAAAAGGACATACGTACAGACGGTGATATCTTCTGGTATGATGTTGAATAATCTCGGGCCCCGTATGTTGATACAGTGTTCCGTTATTGTGTTTTCCACAACCCTACTGTTCACTAGGCGTATTTTGCACTTTCTCCCATATCTCCCGCCCCAACATATTATTATATAGGTGAGCAGATTTGGGACAAGGGTTTCGATTACTTTCCAGGTTTATATTATCATGTATCTTTCTCTCCTTTACAGTGAGTAGTAATTTAAGACTTAAAGGCGTTCCCAATAATTTAAATGCTTTCTGGCTCAGTGTGTGCAGTAAACGATCTATGTATTTGTTCCAGCTCTGATGTAAGAACATAAGAAAGTAGGAACACTGCAACAGGCCTACTGGCCCATGCAACTGGCTTAAGCCAATCCTTAAGGTAGTCAGGCCTGGTCCGATTCACTAAGAGCACGGCCAGGTCCATCTCACACCAACTACACCCACTCATGTATTTATTTAACCTATTTTCAGAACTACACAAGGTCTTAGCTTCTATGACGGTACTCGGGAGTTTGTTACACTCATCCGCAACTCTATTACCAAACCAGTGCTTTCCTACATCCTTCCTGAATAGGAATTTTTCCAACTTAAAACCATTGCTGCGAGTCCTGTCTTGGCAAGATATTTTTAGCACGCTATTTACATCCCCTTTATTAATTCCTGTTTTCCATTTATACGCCTCAATCATATCTTCCCTAATTCTACGCCTTTCTATGGAGTGCAGATTCAGGTCTCTCAGTCTATCCTCATAGGGAAGATTTCTGATACATAGGATCAACATTGTCATCCTCCTTTGTATGTTTTCCAATGCATTTATATCCATAATCTGAATAAGACCTAACCAAAGATATATAAAGTTGAAGAACAACCTGAGTACTTCTATTATTTATACTTCTCGATATGACGCCAAGGATTCTGTTAGCTTTATTGCGATAACTCATGCACTCTTGTCTTGGTTTCAGATTACTGCTAACCAGAACTCCTAAGTCCTTTCCACAGTTAGTAATATTATGATCTACATTATTTAGTTTATATGTGGCATGGTTATTGTCCTGTCCAACATTTAGCACTTTGCATTTATCTCTATTAAACTGCATCTGCCATTTCTCCGATCACTGCATCAGTCTATTCAAATCATTCTGGAGTGCTCTAATGTCCTCATTAGAATGAATTGGACGGCCTATTTCAGTGCCATCAGTAAATTTGCTTATATCGCTGTTTATTCCTTCATCTATGTCGTTTATGTAAATTGCTTCGAACGGCGCCGTTAGCACGAAGCGATATTCTAAATGAGGGAGCACTAGAGATTTGAAAAGTGTCACCATTGGCATTATTTTCCCCCTGCTTTGAATGTTCTCCTTGTCCACCCCGTCATACTCCTGGATGTCGTGACATTTATCTTACAATGTTCTTTGAAAGAAAGTTTTGCTGATTTAATTCTCAAGTCTTTCACGTGTTCTTTCGTGACACTTTTCTCAAATGCCTTTGCAAAATCTATTTATATCTCAATGGCACTTCAAATGTCTTCAAACGCCTCCTTAATTCTGTCATAGTGGTTCAGCTACTATGACAGGCATAATCGTCCTGCTAAAAAATCATGCTGGTTTGGGTTATGCCGTTTGTGCTGATCCATGAAATTTGTAATCGGCTTTCTCATCACTTTTTCGAAGATTTTTATGAAGTTGGAAGTTAGCGCTACTGGTCTGTAATTTTTAGCCAGCGATTTATTGAATCTTTTATGCAAAGGAGCTTTATCTGCACTTTTTTCAAGTCTGCGGTATTTCACCTGTATCTTGGTTCTTTTTCCAAACAATACTGAGAGCTCTTGTTTGTTGTACTTCGCACTTTTTTATAAATAAAGCATTCCATGGATCTGGTCCAGGTACTGAGTGGATTGGTATGATATCAATTTCTCTTCCGAAATCTATGGAATTGGTACTGATATGAGTTAGCTGGTCTGTGCAGCCTTCCGTTTGAGTGAAAAATGCTGTGAAGGCTTACTAAGCCCTGTAACAACTTCAGACAGTATTACGAAGGCTGGCTCCTCCTCTGGAAAATTAATGAATAGAAAAAGAAATAATAACAGACAAACATAAACACTTTATTATATAGAAAATATAAAATATAAAAAACACTTAAATATGAAATATTAATCCTACATTAAAGAAAATGAAAAATGAAAAATATAAATGATAACTGAATTCAACGCTTATATAGGGGTGTCTGGTGTTGGTAACACTGTGTTGTTGAAATCGTAGCCGTTGCTGATGATGGGGGATGGGGGTCGCAGGTGTTGATAACAACCCACTGGCTAGTTCTTCACAGTAGATAGAGCCTTGAGTATAATATCCCGATGACAGGAAAGCAGGTTCTTTACCGCTGCAATGATGTGAGGTTACGTCCTGCAATTTCATACAGGTGCACAGGTAGTTCAATACAAAATGGGGATGTCTCCAGGACGTTAGTCCTTCTCCTGTTCTGCTCGTTGATTGACAGGTGACCCTCACTGTCATCCAAGAGTAGTGTTGGGAGCTGTGAGTCGAGTGATTTACTGTTTGACCAGAGCCCCACACGTCACCTTTCGAGGGGGGGGGAAGAGGGAGGGGAAGGGATAGCGGGAGCTAGACTGACCCTACGTTAACAAGCAGCCGGCAATCAAACTATCACTTTAGGGGTGGGGGAGAAAAGGTGGGAAAAACGGGAGCGTGACTCACCCTACCTTAACTAGTAGCCGGCAATGAAACTATCACTTTCGGGGAGGGGGAAGAAAGGCGGGAGCTTGACTTACCCTACCTTAACTAGTAGTCGGCAATGAAACTATTGTTACTATACTCCCTCGCTACTCCTATCTATTGAACTTTTCCCTCACACTCCCCCATACCAAGACTTATAGTCAAGGAGTATAAGAAGAATAGGCGAGGAAAAAGTTCTAACATGTGGAAGTCGCGTAAGGCAACAAATCTTCTACTGACTGTCACGACTTAACCAGTCAGAGAAATAATTGGATGAACCATTGATATACACAATATGGAACTTAAAAGCCTGGAGTGCCAATGTCCACCTCAAGAGGCGACTGTTGGTTCCCTTAAAAGTTTCTAGGTATATCAAAGGTTTGTGGTCCGTTTCTAAAATGAATTCTTTTCCCAGCAAATAAAATTTAAGTTTGGAGATACCCCACACAAGGGCTAAACATTCCTTTTCTATTGTGGAGTATCTTGTTTCTGCGGGAAGGAGTTTCCGGCTTAGGAAGCATACAGGGAAGGGAGTACCATCATGGTATTGTAGTAACACCGCACCTAAGCCAGTATTGGAGGCATCAGTTCTCAAACAAAATGTTTTATTAATATCTGGAATCTTAAGTATAGGGTCTTTCGAAAAGATACTTTTAATCTCATTAAACTTTTCCCGAGCTACGTCGGAAAGTTCAAGAGGTTCCTTCACAGACTTTTTAAGGAAGTCGGATAAGATGCCTGTAAGATCAGTAAGGTTCGGGATAAACCGTGCATAAAAATTTACAGAACCAAGAAAGCTACGCATGAGCTTCTTGGTTTTGGGGAATTTAAATTCTAATAAAGCTTTGATCTTACTGGGGAGAGGCTGCAGAGAGTTATTAGAAAGTATCAGTCCAAGATATCTAATCTTGTTATACCCAAGGAAGCATTTCTTCGGCTTGGCAGTGAGGCCATGTGAGCGTAACCTACGCAAAACTGATGTTAATGTTTGGATATGTTCGCCCCACGTAGATGTCATTACGTAAATGTTATCAAAATAAACTGAAACATTTGGCATATTACCCAAGACCTTTCTCATCAGTCTCACGTAGGTAGCACAGGCAGTTACCAAACCGAAGGGCATAGTTCTATACTGCATCAGTCCTTGGTGTGTAGGAAAAGCGGTGTACTGCTTAGAAGAAGGATCTAACATTACTTGATGATATGCCTGCGCAATATCAATCTCTGAAAAGAAGGAAGAGTCATAAAATTTGTGTAGATCGCTATCTATTAAGGGCATAGGCTCAGCATCCCACCGAGTTATAGCATTAAGGCCTCTGAAGTCAATAGCAAGTCTATATGAATTATCCTCCTTCTTAACCATGACTACTGGTGAACAATATGAAGATACTGAAGGTTCAATGATCTTTAGTTTTAATAATTTGTCTACCTCTCGGTCAAATGCATCCCTAAGGTGAACTGGAACTGGGTATAATTTTCGTTTGATAGGATTGTCCGTCACTAAGTCAATCTTATGGACTACCGTGGAGGTAACACCTGGAATATCAGTAAAGACGTCTGAAAAGTTACTCACACATTGAAGTAGTTCATGTCTCTTATGGTCATCCAAAGATTCATTAATATTAATGTTGGTTGCATCCGAGTGGTCAAGAGTCACCAAGTCATGTAGTTCTTCATCATAGTCTAAGTTAGAGGTGTCAATTACGCACACTTTACATTCTTCAGTTGTCTTATCAAGTTCGTGTGGAAAAACTAAGTCAAAGTTATTAAGGCAGTTAACCGAATTTCTTCGGTAATATTTCTTAAGGATGTTGATATGATAAAGCTTAGGTTTCCCCTTGACTTCTATGAGGTAGTCAACTTTCCCACAAATTTTTAATACTTTATATGGACCTTTCCATGCTACTAATAATTTATTTGACTTGATAGGCAAAAGTACAAGAACTTCATCCCCTACTTTAAAACTTCTCCTCTGACTTTTGGAATCAAAATAGGTTTTGTACTGGTCCATTGACAAGCTTAGGTTTTTCGAAACTATGTCAGAGGTCTCCTCAAGTTTGGATCTAAGGTCAAGGAGAAACTGGTAAGAAGACTGAACCTCAGCATTTACCTCCTCATTAGTCCATAAGTCATGAAGGATGGACAATGGACCTCTGGCCTGTCTACCATAGAGAAGTTCAAAAGGTGAAAACCCCAAAGAGTCACTGGGAACTTCCCTCATGGCAAACAAAGCACAGGGTAGGTAACGATGCCACTCCTTAGGTTTAAGGGAGCAAAGTTTCCTTAAAATGGACTTGAGAATCGAATGCTGGCGCTCAATCCTCCCATTACAGCTGGGATGATAGGGTGTGGTGAAGAGAGGCTTCACTCCCAGAAGTTGGTATAGATGTTGCATTAAGTCAGATGTGAATTGTGTCCCACGGTCAGACAAAATTTCTCTAGGGATGCCCACTCTGGAGAAGATGGACAAAAGGGCTTCAGCCACCTCTGTAGTAGTTATGGTCTTTAAGGGTATGGCTTCAGGGAAACTCGAAGCATAATCAACTAATGTTAATATATATCTATGTCCCCCAGATGAAAGTGGAGATAAAGGACCAACGATGTCAATAGCTACTCTTTCAAACGGTACCGTAAAGATGGCATTTTGACCATAGGTACTCGCCTGGTACCTCGGGAGGATGACAGTTGGCAAACTTTACACGATCTACAATAGGTAGTGACATCTGAGGACATTTTTGGCCAAAAATAGGTTTCCCTAATTTTATTTAAGGTTTTACGATGCGAGAAATGTCCGGCCACTGGCAGGTCATGAGCCATTTTAAGAACAGTCTCTCTGCATTGACTTGGAACAACTAAGATGGAATAGTCTATCTCATCTGAATTTAATTTGAATACTGACTTGTACAAGATACCTTTTATATATTCAAATTTATATGAAAAGTTTTTCCTTTGGATAACTTGATTTTGTTTAGCGGCATTATGGCAATTCTGAAGAGAAGGGCAATTACGTTGTAAATTGACAAAGGAGTCCTTCGATATATCTAAAGGCTTAAAGTCAGGGAAAATCAAAGGATGGACAGTAGGAGAAGCCTGGGCTTTGGTCTGAGCCCTAGTCAAGACATTTATGGTATCGGAGGTGATATCTTCACTTTCATCTAACAAGTGAACCGGTGATCCTACTACCTCGCTTTCGAGAGTAGCATCACTGGTTTTTAATCCCACATGAATCTCACGAGACATTGTCTCATCTGAACTTTCGAGGGGCTTCTCTGACTCTACAGGAAGAGGATCTGAAACACTTATATCCATCTTTGGTGATGAAAGGTCAACCTCAGAAGGAAGAATGGCACCTTTTACATTACCTATTAGTACGGAGCAAGAAGTGATGGGAGCTAGTACGGCTTCAGACCAACCTGTGAACCATTTAGACCTAATGTAACAACGGATGGTAGGAAAAGTGTCCGTACGGCCCAAGTAGTCTGAAAGTATAGCAGAGGAATGAGTTTCTTTAAGGTTAGGGAACAGCTTATCAGAAATGACTATACATGTGCATCCAGTGTCTCGTAAAATGGTAGATACATTAAGTCCATTAACTGTTCCTGAACAGAAGGGTGCTTGGTCATTACAGTCTTTAAAACATCTTCCAACTTTTTGGACCTTCTTAGAAGGACAATCTGGACGTTTATGTCCCTTAACACCACACAAATGACAAACAGGAATAAAAGAAGTCATTTTACTTTCCACTAGAGGCTTTGATTTCTTAAGGTCTGATGAACCCTTGCCCTTAGGGTTCGATCCCTTTAGGTCTTTATAGGAATTGTGAGCCTCAGCATACAGGTCAGCAGCCTCAGCAACTTCCTCAGCTTTAATCAGGTTACGTTCTCTGATGAATGTTCGTATCTGGTGGGGAAGAGCTGTCAGGAACTGGTCAGCAACCATGAAGTCTCTAAGAGATTCATAACTGTGATCAATTCCTGAACTCTCTATCCAAAAGTCGAACAAACGAAAGAGTGTTACCTGTAACTGCTGAAAGTTCTGGCCAGGCTGTAAGGTGGCATACCTGAAATCTTTCCTGTAAGAATTAGTGGTTTTTTGATATGCTTTAAGGATTGCCTTCTTCAGTAGGTTATAATTACATATGATATCCTGCGACAAAGTTGCATAGATATTCAAAGCTGTACCAGAAAATAACATTCCTAACCTGGTAGCCCAGGTGTCAGCAGGCCATTCACAGAGGGTAGCGGTATTTTCAAACCTGATAATGTATGAAGTTATGTCTTCCCCCTCTGTGAAGGGAGGTAAATTAGGTGTTGGAATATGTGCACTGACTGCACGTTGTTCCATTACTCCTTCCTCTAATTGTTGTTGTGTAAAAGTTAACTTTTTATTCTCTAATTCAAGGCGAGATTTTTCGAGCTCGCGATCCTTTTCTCTCTCTATTAACTCAAGTTCTCTAGCTTTTTCCTCACGTTCTCTAGCTTTTTCCTCAACTTCTCTATCCTTTGCTCTTTCCTCAAGTTCTCTTAATTTAACCTGTTCCTCACGTATCTTAGCTTGTTCCTCACGTATCTCTAGCTCTTTCCTCACGATCTTCAGCTCTTGTCTTCTCGCTCTTTCTTTCTTGGTCTCTCTCTTCTCTCTCTTTCTCCTTTTCTTTTTGGATTTCTCTCTCAATTTCTCTCTCTCTCCTTTTTCTCTTCTCTTTCGATTCTCTCTCTCTCCTTTTCTTCTTCTCTTTCCCTTTCTAACTGTCTTTCTTCTCTCTCAATTCTCTCTCTTTCAAGTCTTTCCTGGATCTTAGCACTAATGAAAGATTCTAAATTTTTCCCTGTTATTCCTAACTTACTTCCAGCATTCATCCAAAACTGGTATTCCTCCATGCTTGCAAGAATAACTTAAACTATCAGGGGAAATGAAACGGGTATTAAAGAAAACGGAGGGTTCAATTCCTGCTCCGCTCAAACTGTAAATAAACCAGAGGGCTCGATCCCTGCTTCAATTAAACAATATGTATTAACGAAAACGAAGGGTTCTATGCCGGCTCCGAGCAAACAGTAAGTAGAATGGGGTCCCTTGACCATCCAATCTTCTCACCAACAAATCAAGAGTGTCCTATGACAGTTCCCTTGATATAATGAAGAGCTCAATGAAACAAATTGTCACTGGAAAATCTCGGGTCCCTAGAGTCTAATCCTCCAAAGTGTTTCAAGCTCACACAAAAAGGTGGCAGAATTAAATATTATATCCTGCCTGACTTGACTTACAATAAATTGAGACTATAACAATCACCAAATCTTTTAAATACCTGTACTGTAGTCCTACCATAGAGAATGATTACTCATGGCTGGTGGTAACCGTCTGTGGTATGCGGCGTTGAAGTTCCAATGGTAGATTCGAGATGGAGTTGAATCTTGATTCAGTAGAGTTGTATCCTGGCAAGGTCGCCACTTGTGAAGGCTTACTCAGCCCTGTAACAACTTCAGACAGTATTACTCAGGCTGGCTCCTCCTCAGGAAAATTAGTGAATAGAAAAAGAAATAATAACAGACAAACATAAACACTTTATTATATAGAAAATATAAAATATAAAACACTTAAATATGAAATATTAATCCTACATTAAAGAAAATGAAAAATGAAAAATATAAATGATAACTGAATTCAACGCTAATATATAGGGGTGTCTGGTGTTGGTGACACTGTGTTGTTGAAATCGTAGCCGTTGCTGATGATGGGGGGGGGGGGTCGCAGGTGTTGGTGACCACCACTGGCTAGTTCTTCACAGTATCGCCGTGAGTATTATCCCGATGACAGGAAAGCAGGTTCTTTACCGCTGCAATGATGTGGGGTTACGTCCTGCAATTTCATACAGGTGCACAGGTAGTTCAATACAAAATGGGGAAGTCTCAGGACGTTAGTCCTCTCCTGTTCTGCTCGTTGATTGCCAGGTGACCCTCTCTGTCATCCAAGAGTAGTGTTGGGAGCTGTGAGTCTAGTGATTTACTGTTTGACCAGAGCCCCACACGTCACCTTTCGAGGGGGGGGGGAAGAGGGAGGGGAAGGGATAGCGAGAGCTAGACTGACCCTATGTTAACAAGTAGCCGGCAATCAAACTATCACTTTAGGGGTGGGGGAGAAAAGGTGGGAAAAACGGAAGCGTGACTTACCCTACCTTAACTAGTAGCCGGCAATGAAACTATCACTTTCGGGGAGGGGGCGGGAAAGGCGGGAGCTTGACTTACCCTACCTTAACTAGTAGCCGGCAATGAAACTATATCGTTACTATATCTCTACTCCTATCTATTGAACTTTTCCCTCACAACCTTCACTATTTCATGGAGAATTTTTTGTCAAAAGTTTTTAACTTTATGAAGATTTTTAGATACAACTTTGATATTTAAATTCTGAAGTAGGAAAGGCATATCAACCAAGTTTTCATGGTATGGGAGAACCAACATATTTTTAGTTGAATAAGGCTGGTTGTCCCTTTTTGAATTGTAGAAAGTATTTCTAGCATTTTTAAAAGATTTGTCAATTACGTTTCTTGGGTATTTCAAAAAAGCGCAATTAAATTAAGCCTAATCCAACAAACTATATTTTAGATAAGTTTACAGTTATTTTATATTAAACAGACATAATGAAATTTTTTTACGTCAGATTCAGAATGATTTTTGAGAAATTGTTGCATACGCAAAGTTTCGAATGCCTTATTCAGCATGCTGTTTAAACAAAATTGCAAGATTTACCTATTTGGCATGACAGAATTTTTCCTCCGTAAGCCATGCATGTCGTAAGAGGCGACTAAAAGGCCAGGAGTAAGGGGCTAGTAACCCCTTCTTCTGTACATATTACTAAAGTTAAAAAGAGAAACTTTTGTTTTTCTTTTTGGGCCACCCTGCCTTGGTGGGATATGGCCGGTTTGTTGAAAGAAGATATATATATATATATATATATATATATATATATATATACATATATATATATATATATATATATATATATATATATATATATATATATATATATATATATATATATATATATATATATATATATATATATATATATATATATATATATATATATATATATATATATATATATGTATTTATATATATTTATATATATATATATATATATATATATATATATATATATATATATATATATATCTATATATATATATATATATATATATATATATGTATTTATATTTATTATATATATATATATATATATATATATATATATATATATATATATATATATATATATATATATATATATATATATATATATACATATATATATAAATATGTACATATATATATATATATATATATATATATATATATATATATATATATATATATATATATATATATATATATATATATATATATATATATATATATATCGTGCCGAATATGTAAAACTGGTCAATTAGCAAGAACTCACTTAAAATTAAGTCCTTTCTAAAATTTTATCTTATACGTTTAAAAATATATTTTTTTCATTAATGTTAATGTTAAAATTTTTAATTTTGCTCCAAAAGAATCTTAGAAAGCCTACCTAACCTTATTACAACAAGAACAATTTATTTTAGCCTAACCCAGCTAAACATATTTTAGATTTGTTTACAATAATTTAATACTAAACAAACACAGTGAAATATATTTTTTTCGTTAGGTTCAGAATGATTTTGGCGAAATTATTGCATACACAAATTTTCGCTTGTCCTATATGGCAAGATGAACGTTGCTATTTAAGCCAAGATGGCAAGTTCTGCCTATTCGGCACGACATATATATATATATAGTGAGGATACGATCGCTCCTAAGAACGTCATTACAGCACAAGCCCTGAAGGACAAACATCCACTCAGGGCTCCCAGTACCAACATTGACCTCCTTGACATTGTAGCAGGTGAAGAACGTTTAACCTTACAGGATGCTAATGTGTATGAAGCTACTATGTCAATTCCACAGGGCTCAGCAAGACGTTTCAACGGTTTAAGGCCAAAACACTTGAAATAAATGCTCAGTTCAGCACTTGGTCTCAACTCACCAAATTTTCCATTGTGTGCTTGACTGGCAGTCCCAGAGGCCATTAGACCACTTTTCTTTGGAGCCTCACTGTGTGCCCTCCGGAAGATGGATGGAGGAATAAGGCCCATTGCAGTGGGCAACACCCTTCGGCGCCTAGGCGGCAAGGCTGCAGAATCATTGGTGAGTCAGGAGGCTGCCTCAATGTTGTAACCAACTCAGCTCGATTTTGGTGTTCAACAAGGCTGTGAAGCAACTACCCACACAGCACGAGTATTCATCAACAACATGTCAAATGGAAAAGCCTTGATCAAGTTGGACTTTGCCAACGCTTTCAACTTAGTCAGAAGGAATGCTGCTCTCCAGGCAGTTTGTAGACACTTCCCTTCCCTCTGTCCCTTCATAGAATCGTTCTATAGTGTGACGTCTAAAGTATTGTTTGGGGGACCATGAAACTGACTCGAGTGAGGGTGTGCAACAGGGAGACCCCTCTCGCCCCCTTTTTATTCTGTCTAGTCATAAAGGAAGCCACAGAAGCCCTCTCCAGTGAGCTCAATATCTTTTTCTTGGATGATGGTACCCTAGCTGGTACTACAAAATCTCTCCTAGAAGACATCAGAAATATTAAAGACATGGGACAAGACTGAGCCTATCTTTAAACCCCACCAAATGTGAAATAGTTTCTACCAATCGACAGATGATATTAGTCCTGTTTTACCAGGAGCACGAGCCATTGACTCAGCCAACAGCACTCTCCTTAGTGCTCCTGTTGGTCCTAATGTCATCAATCTGATCCCAGAAAAAGATATCTCAGACCTCAGGACGATGGAAGGCAGGATTAAAGACATCAATACACACGATGACTTCTACCTACTCACCAGATGTCTGTCAATCAAAAACGTTCCTACTTCCTTGGATGCCCCCCGTCCTTCAGCAATCCGAAACTCAAGGAATATGACTCTCTCTCCTTAAGAGCATGCTAGAGAGTGTATTGAATTTTTCCCGCGAAGATGGGCAATTGTTCCTAGCCTCACTTCCAGTCAGGCTTGGGGGGGGCTGGGAGTATGTAAATCCTCCCAGATTGCCCAACCAGCTTTCCTCTCTTCTTCTATAGCATCAAATGAGTTAATAGAACAAATTCTTCCAAACAACCTAAGTGACTCAGCAGGAATACAGAACCCTAGCTACGCCAGTGCCATCACTAATTGGGAAACTCTTGCAGCTTCAGCACCAAAACCTAGTGCAGCACTGGCCTACGAACAGTCAAGCTGGGACAGTCCCCATCGCTGAAGAGCTTGCCAACATGCTTAGGGCTGTAACATTAGACAGGGAGACTGCCCATCTCCAAGCTGTAAGCGCACATCACTCCGAGGACTTCCTCCAAACAGTTTCCATTTTGGCAATTGGAAAACGCCTCGACTCTAAGACGCTCCGTATTGCAGTGGCTCTTCGCCTTGCTGCCCCAGTTCACATGGAATATTTGTGTATTTGCGGCGAAGCGCAAGCCAACCAATATGGTCTACATGGTCTTAACAGTTCCAAAACCAGTGACTGGCATGCAAGACAATGTAGTCAACGACATCATATAGAGAACCATTGCTACAGCTTGATGCCCAGCCGAGAGAGAGCCCCAATCAATAGCAAAAAACAATACCCACAACCCAACAAACCACACTGAGGGAATCACTATCTATCCTTGGAAAATTGGCAAGCTCTTAGCATGGGACTATACTTGTGTGTCGAGGCTGGCTGACCATTATATCCATCACAGTGTCGGACGACAGGGAGGACCTGCTGACCACAGGGAGGAGTACAAGATCAACAAGTACAGGGACATAAGCAAACAGTATCAATTTGTCTCACTGGGATCAGAGACCTTGGGATCATGGGGAAAAAATGCCACACGTTTCGTTTAAGAATTATGTTCCAGACTCATCGACATCACAAGGGACCCAAGGGCAACCACTTTCATGTTCCAGCGCCTCAGCATGACCATCCAGAGGGGAAATTCATTTTGCATACTGGGCTCGAATCCGGCTTCGGAGGAGCTGGAGGAGATTAATATTCTTTCATATATTTAACTAATATATTCATGTTTGTGTTTTCTGTCAATGTATTCTGTCTATTAATGAAGAGAACATAGAACATAGAATATAGCGGGTGGTAGGAGAAGAAAATATTCAAACAGCTCCGGGAAGAACCTTGAGTTTTCCTTGAAGTACATGGGGTCGAATCCAGACCTGCTGCAGTTTGGTAACAAAGAAAATAATATATATATATATATATATATATATATATATATATATATATATATATATATATATATATATATATATATATATATATATATATATATATATATATATATATATATATATATATATATATATATATATATATATATATATATATATATATATATATATATATATATATATATATATGGTCATTATATACATTAGAGATTCAGTGCCAGTTATGAAGTTGATTGGTGAAGGTTTAGCCTACAGCATTTGCGACTGAAATTTTTTAATATATCTGTATTACTGAGCAGCGCAGCGCAGTGTTTTATGTACTGTAGCTATGTACTCTGCAGTATTTATAC
This sequence comes from Cherax quadricarinatus, assembly GCF_038502225.1. Taxonomy (NCBI): domain Eukaryota; kingdom Metazoa; phylum Arthropoda; class Malacostraca; order Decapoda; family Parastacidae; genus Cherax; species Cherax quadricarinatus. The sequence goes on from NW_027197812.1 coordinate 16,616, forward strand.
ACATTAACTAACTTTCTCAGTGATTATGCTGGAGCTGCCACTGCTCTCGCCACCTTAATGGACTATGGGATTATCTCCAAGGACGATGAAAGTTAAGTTATTGGACCACAGAAGTTATGAGATGCCAGACACAAATACCGAATAGGGAGGCATGAAAATTACTTAGCAAACTTGCAAAATATCTCATCACTGTATTTTGATGGTAAGAAGACTTCCACTCGTGTAATGACAAAGAATGAGAAGACCAAGAAATGGAGTCCAAAGATAGTGGTGAAAGATCATTACGTCATCATGGTGGAGCCCGGCACTGAATATCTCACTCATGTAACTCCCAGTCAGGCCATGGAAAGGTGGAACAGAAACTAACTCGGCAGCTTGTTGCATGTGTTGGAAGTGACCAGACCAACGTAAATGTCGGAGCTGACAATGAAGCCATTCATCGTCTTGAAATGTTGCTTGGTCATCCGGTCCATTATTTCATCTGTCAGCTTCATGGAAATGAGCTGCCATTCCGGGCTGTTTCCTACCACTTTGACTGAAAGCTAAGTGGTCGTGAGCATTGGAGAGGTCCCGCTGGCAAGCAAATCAAGGATCCTCTTCTGAGCTGCCAGTTGTTGATTTCCAGTCAGTCATTTTCACTGATTTTCCTGCTCTGAATGACAAGGTGACAGAGGATCTGTCCAGGGACCAGAAATACTTGTATAAAATTTGCAAAGGATGATTTAGCTGCTCTTGAACCAGATCCACTGTGTGTATCAAGGTGGAATACTTCATGGAGTAGGATCCATAGGGTATATGTGGCAACATAAAGACCCAGTCAGCAGCTGAAAAGAGTCGTCATTATGATTCTAAAGTTCAGTGCTCCAGTGTGGTTCCACATCAAGCTGCACCCATGCCAAGAAAGATTTCACTCATAACTTGTAATAGTTGAAAATTAAATAGTTGATGATTGATATAACCCATGTACATTTGATTATACAATCTTCACAACCAAAAATGACATAAAACATGTACATTTGATTATTATCAAGACAACCAATAATTTACAGCTAATTGCTTTCAAAGGACTCGCAGCAATGGTTTCAAGTTGGAAAAGTTCAGATTCAGAAAGGATATAGGAAAGCACTGGTTTGGTAATAGAATTGTGTATGAGTGGAACAAACTCCCGAGTACAGTTATTGAGGCTAAAACGTTGTGTAGTTTTAAAAATAGGTTAGATAAATACATGAGTGGGTGTGGGTGGGTGTGAGTTGGACCTGACTAGCTTGTGCTGCTGGGTCTGGTGCAGTGCTCCTTCCTTGAGTGGAGATGATCAGACTGGGTGGGTGATTGGGCTAATCCGGGGGGGGTCATTGGTCTAATTCGGGGGGGACATGGACCTGCTCTGCATGGGTCAGTAGGCCTGTTGCAGTGTTCCTTCTTTCTTATGTTCTTATGTGTAATTTGACGAAAAGTCGATCGCAATGCTGCAGGGTAAATGGGCATGAAATGATCTGGAAGCTTGTACAGAAGTTTGCTGTGACATTCAAATAATGCCTGAAAAGTGCAGCTTGCATCTCTTAAATTTATAATTTTTCAATGCTCCCTAAGCGTGGTCACACATGTCGTAGGCTTTCGCAAAGTCTGTGTATACTACATCAGCGTTTTGTTTGTCTTCTAGAGAATTCAGGACCTTGTGACAGTAGTGCAGTAGTTGAGACAGGCAGGAGCGACCTGGTCTAAACCCATGTTGCCCTGGGTTGTGTAACTGATGGGCATCTAGAAGAGTGGCGATCTTGCTTTTTAGAACCCTTTCGAAGATTCTTATGGTATTGGATGTTGGCGCTATCAGTCTGTAGTTCTTAACTATTGTTTCTCTTACCCCTTTGTGGAGTGGGACTAAGTTTGTTGTTTATAGCGACTGTGGGATGACCCCTGTGTCATCCCACCCCTCTCAATAGAATGCTAAATGTTAAACTGTGTATTCTCATCAATGTTTTTGAGAGTTTTACATATCTGCTATTTGCAACCAATAGTCCATAGATGAAGAAATCTCGAAAATTTATGAAATAGCTTAATTATCTAAAATACCCTCGAATCTTAATTGATAAATCCTTAAAAATTACTAGAAATACTTTCTACAATTCAAAAAGGGACAAACAACCTTATTCAACTAAAAATATGTTGGCTCTCCCTTACCATGAAAACTTGGTTGATATGACTTTCCTACTTCAGAATTTAAATATCAAAGTTGTATTTAAAAATCTTGATAAAGTTAAAAGCTTTTGATAAAAAATTCACCATGAAATACTGAAGATTGTATCTACAAGTTTCCTTGTAAAATATATGATAAAGTTTATTACGGTGATACTGGTAAAAGTCATGAAATAAGATTAAAGCAACATAAATATAGCATTAGAAGTAGACAAAATTCTAATGCTCGGTTTATTCATTTAAGAGATTTTAACCATCTAACTGATTTTCAAAGGCTGAGAAAGTTGTATCTAGCAAGTTCATAATTGAGAGGAATATAATAAATTCAAGTTTCATTAAAAATACTTTTGATAATAATATGAATATTGCTTTGGGTTATACAAATTGGATTCATTTAAAATAAATAAAATTAGGGAAGAATTCAAAATACATTAGACATGTTAAAATTCTTAATGCTTGGGTAGAACATAAGCTGTTTCACTTCTGCCATCATAAAAAATCAGATGTAAGGTAACTGTGAGGTGTAGTCTCATTTCTTATATGTCTTCCTTTTGATTTTTTTTTTTTTATTATTTGCAGTTCCTTGATAATGTGAGAAATCACAAAAGTACTTGGAATTCCAGGAACTATCAGACATACCCTGGGAAACAAACATGAGCACTGTAAGTCCTCACCAGTGCCTGTAGAACCTGAATGCAGAAGCATACAATGTCGCAACAGAGGAAAGATAGTCTTAGCCCAGAGATCACTGATTTAGAGCAAAAACTTAGGCTGTCATACCAAACAGAAGAAGCACAAAGGAACAAAAGGCCATCCAGGATACTGCAACAAATTCAAAATATTTTTATTCATATGCATAATCCAATCTAAGAACTACCTGTAGAATAGGACCAGTAAATAATGAGAGGAGACTTGTATACTGACGATGAACAGGAAATGAACGAAGTTCTAAAGGATCAGTGTGAGTTGGTATTCAGCAGTCCACTAAATGACATCAGGGTAGAGAATGCAGAAGCATTTTTCACTCAAACGGAAGGCTGCACAGACCAGTTAACTCAAATCAGCACCAATTCCATAGATTTCGGAAGAGAAATTGATATCATGGCAATCCACTCAGTACCTGGACCAGAGTCATGGAATGCTTTATTTATAAAAAAAAAGTGCGAAGTACAACAAATAAGAGCTCTCTGTATTGTCTGGAGAAAGAACCAAGATACAGGTGAACCGCAGACTTGAAAAAAGTGCAGATAAAGCTCCTTTGCATAAGAGAGTCAACAAAGCGCTAGCTAAAAATTACAGACCAGTAGCGCTAACTTCCAACTTCATAAAAATCTTCGAAAAAGTGATGAGAAAGCCGATTACAAATTTCATGGATCAGCACAATCGGCATAACCCAAACCAGCATGATTTTAGAGCAGGACGATCATGCCTGTCATAGTAGCTGAACCACTATGACAGAATTAAGGAGGCGTTGCAAGTCATTTGAAGTGCAGATGAGATGTAAATAGATTTTGCAAAGGCATTTGACAAAAGTGTCACGAAAGAACACGTGAAAGACTTGAGAATTAAGTCAGCAAAACTTTCTTTCAAAGAACATTGTAAGATAAATGTCACGACAGCCAGGAGTATGATGGGGTGGACAAGGAGAACATTCAAAGCAAGGGGGAAAATAATGTCAATGGTGACACTTTTCAGATCTCTAGTGCTCCTTCATTTAGAATATCGCTTCGTGCTAACCTCCCCGTTCAAAGCAATTTCAATAAACGACATAGACGAAGGAATAAACAGCGATATATGCAATGTTACTGATGACACCAAAATAGGCCGTCCAGTTCATTCTAATGAGGACATTAGAGCACTCTAGGATGATTTGAATAGACTGATGCAGTGATCGGAGAAATGGCAGATGCAGTTTAATAGAGATAAATGCAAAGTGCTAAATGTTGGACAGGACAATAACCATGCCACATATAAACTAAATAATGTAGATCATAATATTACTAACTGTGGAAAGGACTTAGGAGTTCTGGTTAGCAGTAATCTGAAACCAAGACAAGAGTGCGTGAGTTATCGCAATAAAGCTAACAGAATCCTTGGCGTCATATCAGGAAATATAAATAATAAAAGTCCTCAGGTTGTTCTTTAAATTTAACACAGCAACCAGGGGACACAGTTGGAAGTTGAAGACACAAATGAATCACAGGGATGTTAGGAACTATTTCTTCAGCCACAGAGTAGTCAGAAAGTGGAATAGTTTGGGAAGCGATGTAGTGGAGGCAGGATCCATACATAGCTTTAAGCACACACACACACACACACACACACACAGACACACACACACACACACACACACACGCACACACACACACACACACACACACACACACACACACACACAGACACACACACACACACACACACACACACACACACACACACTATGTGTACACACACACACACACACACACACAGGGAGATTGCCTGAGGCATGGAAGACAGCAAATGTTGTCCCAATCTTTAAAAAAGGAGACAGACATGAAGCACTAAACTACAGACCAGTGTCACTGACAGGTATAGCATGCAAAATCATGGAAAAGATTATCAGGAGAAGAGTGGTGGAACATCTAGAAAGGAATGATCTCATCAACAGCAGCCAACATGGTTTCAGAGACGGGAAATCCTGTGTCACAAACCTACTGGAGTTCTATGACATGGTGACAGCAGTAAGACAAGAGAGAGAGGGGTGGGTGGATTGCATTTTCTTGGACTGCAAGAAGGCGTTTGACACAGTTCCACACAAGAGATTGGTGCAAAAACTGGAGGACCAAGCAGGGATAACAGGGAAGGCACTACAATGGATCAGGGAATACTTGTCAGGAAGACAGCAGCGAGTCATGGTACGTGGCGAGGTGTCAGAGTGGGCACCTGTGACCAGCGGGGTCCCACAGGGGTCAGTCCTAGGACCAGTGCTGTTTCTGGTATTTGTGAACGACATGACGGAAGGAATAGACTCTGAGGTGTCCCTGTTTGCAGATGACGTGAAGTTGATGAGAAGAATTCACTCGATCGAAGACCAGGCAGAACTACAAAGGGATCTGGACAGGCTGCAGACCTGGTCCAGCAATTGGCTCCTGGAGTTCAATCCCACCAAGTGCAAAGTCATGAAGATTGGGGAAGGGCAAAGAAGACCGCAGACGGAGTACAGTCTAGGGGGCCAGAGACTACAAACCTCACTCAAGGAAAAAGATCTTGGGGTGAGTATAACACCAGGCACATCTCCTGAAGCGCACATCAACCAAATAACTGCTGCAGCATATGGGCGCCTAGCAAACCTCAGAACAGCATTCCGACATCTTAATAAGGAATCGTTCAGGACCCTGTACACCGTGTACGTTAGGCCCATATTGGAGTATGCGGCACCAGTTTGGAACCCACACCTAGCCAAGCACGTAAAGAAACTAGAGAAAGTGCAAAGGTTTGCAACAAGACTAGTCCCAGAGCTAAGAGGTATGTCCTACGAGGAGAGGTTAAGGGAAATCAACCTGACGACACTGGAGGACAGGAGAGATAGGGGGGACATGATAACGACATACAAAATACTGAGAGGAATTGACAAGGTGGACAAAGACAGGATGTTCCAGAGATTGGACACAGTAACAAGGGACACAGTTGGAAGTTGAAGACACAGATGAATCACAGGGATGTTAGGAAGTATTTCTTCAGCCACAGAGTAGTCAGTAAGTGGAATAGTTTGGGAAGCGATGTAGTGGAGGCAGGATCCATACATAGCTTTAAGCAGAGGTATGATAAAGCTCACGGTTCAGGGAGAGTGACCTAGTAGCGATCAGTGAAGAGGCGGGGCCAGGAGCTCGGACTCGACCCCTGCAACCTCAACTAGGTGAGTACAACTAGGTGACACACACACACACACACACACACACACACACACACACACACACACACACACACACACACACACACACACACACACACACACACACACACACACACACACACACATACACACACACACACACACACACACACACGCACACACACACACACACATATACACACAGTGTTGGAGACAGTGTAGTGGGTCACAAGCGCCTGGCTCCGAGGATCTTAGTGCTTTTAGGGCGTGTTTTAGCAGCTAGAAGCAATCAGTGAACAACCCTACAAGTGATAACCAATGTATTAGCAAAAATAAATAAAGTAAAGGCGAGAGAAAGCCTGAAATTATACAACAAAATTTCAAAGTGCCAGTTCGTTGAGGCCTAGTTGGCACCTGTTGCCACATTGTTACACATATACAAAGTACAAAGCGAGTGACTAAAGAGAAAAGACCAAATAGAATTAAGAGAGGGTGGCTAACGACAAAATGTGATATACATATATATATACATACATATACATAAATATATATAAGCAGAGGTGGTGGCAGCAGTAGGCCTGAGGGAGTAGCGCCGCCATAACAGGTTGGGTGTCATCACAAACAAGAAGTGTACTTACGAAAAGTGAAGTGTAAATTATAAAAGTAGCAGTATACAAGTGATAAGTGTGGCAAATGAGGACTCAAAAGGGCAACGAGAAAAGAATAGTTGAAGAAGTTAGCGGCGGAAGGGCGAGGTGCACGAGTCATCGTACAGCGAGCATTGTACAGCGAGCATCGTACATCAGGCATCTGGATGGACGTCCCCTCTGAGGAGTAACGTACAAATCACCTGTTTGTGGTTGGCGGGAAGTTTTGAGTGGTAGAGCCGGCCCTACGGTCACTGGTAGCTCGCTATCTAAACCCTGCTCCAGAGCGATTATCATACACACAACACCTAGCAGTAGTAGGAAGATAAAATTTGTAGGAGCAAGGAATAGGCAGGAGGATTAAGTCGTGGCTAATGGGACTACAGCCCTGACAACAGTTTCGAGAGATAATGTTTTAGGACACAAAGACAGTACAATCTGAGAAGCAAGTATTGGGTACACATGTAGTAAAAGGTAGTACATAACTGGGTGAAAGAATGACTCGTTAACACACGCTAGTATTATAATTATTAGAATTACTCTCAGTGTTAATGGTATCTTATTAGTGTTACGGATACACAGAGGTGAATTGTATTTCTGGGACATATAAACAACTGATGTGCTCTCACACACACGCGCGCACACACATACACACTCGGGGCCAGGAGCTGAGTCTCGACCCCTGAAACCACAACTAGGTGAGTACACACAGCTGATCCTTGGAATCTGACCGCGTCCCCTCACCCCCCCCACACACCTTTCCCTCCCCCACAGACCTTTCCCCTCCCCTGCTCTTGCCTTCACTCCATCCTCCCTCCTATCTTTTTTCCCCCTCCCTCGCGTTTCTCTCTCTCATAGCCTTTTTCCCTCCTCTCCCCCTCCTCTCTCTCTCCTCTCTCTCTCTCTCTCTCTCTCTCTCTCTCTCTCTCTCTCTCTCTCTCTTTTGGCTTCTCACTCTCTCCCCTCTTTTTTTTTTTTTTTTTTTTTTTTTTTTTTTACACAGGGTTTGACAAGGTTAAGGATCCCTAGCTTTATTGACAGCTATTTACAGGTTAAGGATTCCTAACTTTATTGGCAAGCTAAGAGCTGTTACCTACATCAGCTCATTTGAAAGCATTTTTATTGTTATGAGACATACAAGTAGGGAACAGGATGAAGTTGGAGCCATCTGTGGGCCAGCATTTTCATTTGATCAACTGACTTTATCTCGTTGACATCATTATGCTGTACGAATGTGTTCCATACTCGAGTCATCCTGGGTATGTATGATCTCAGATGGAGTGATGTTCTGGAGAAGGGTACAGCCAGAGTGAAGTTGCTGCTTTCTGCCCGTCTTGTGGCATAAAAGCTTGTTTCACGCTGTCCTCGAAGTGGATCCAAGTGTGGTATTTTGACAATATTGGCCTTGTACATAACAGTAAGGCCACCCACATCCCTCCTATGTTGAAGGCTCTGCTGAAATGACAGATCTATCCAGGATGGGTCCAGGCGAGAGATGAGACGTCTTGCTCTGTTCTCTACTCTGTCAAGCAGTCGCAGATGAGAGGGGGGGCAGGCAAACCAAGAAAGTGGAGCATACTCAAGGTGTGAGCGTACTTGTGCCTCGTACAGGATCTTGCAACCCCTACTGTCAAGCAGATGCGAGATACGGCGAAGTGCTGTAAGCTTCCTGGCTGCCTTGTTTGCAAGATTTACAACATGGTTCTTCATGGTTAGTTTGGAGTCAAATTTCACCCCAAGGATATCAACTTCTTCTCCAGGTGCCAACATCCTCCCATTCATCCTTACTACTGCACCAGCATTACCATCATGGTGCCTAGAGACGATCATCATTTGCGTTTTCTCAGGTGCAAATGTTACTTGCCATCTATTTCCCCAAGCTGATATAGCTCTCAGCTGGTGATTGATGTAGCTTAGAGCAGCTGGCATTTCTTCTCTTGGATAAGTGAATGTCAGTGTACAGTCGTCTGCATATGCATGTGATTCTGGGATGAGATGAAGAAGGTCGTTGAAGTAGACATTCCATAACAGTGGACCCAGCACACTTCCTTGTGGAACGCTTGCCCCAATAGGATGCCTTGCTGATTCCGTTCCATTGAGGACTACACTTAGAGATCTACCATGAAGGTAATCACTGAGGAGACATAGTGTAGAGCCTGCAATTCCCAGTGCTTGAAGTTTTGCTAAGAGGCCCTGGTGCCACACCCGGTCGAAAGCGCCAGCTCTCCTCTCTCTCTTCTCTCTCTCTCCTCTCTCTCTCTCAGATCCCATAACCCTATCCCTCACCCTCCTCTCTCTCTATAGGCTTCTCTCTCCATCTCCCTTTTTCTATTTCTATCTCCTCTTTCTACCCCTCCCTCGCATTTCTCTCTCTCATAGCCTTTTCCCTCACCCTCCTTTCTCTCCTTCTCTCTCTCTCTCTTCTCTCTCTTCTCTCCCTCTCTTTCTCCCTCTCTCTACCCTTTCTCTCCCCCCTCACTTTCTCTTCACATTTCTCTCTCTACCCCTTGGTCTTATCCCTCTCCCACATACTATCTCCTCTCTCTCCCTCTTTCTAACCTTTCTCTCTCCTCTCTCTCCCTCTCTCTACCCTTTCTCTCTCCCCCTCACACCCTCTCCCTCCTCTAGCCTTCTGTCTGTGGTAAAAAAAAAAATAAAAAACAAAAAAAAAAAAAAAAAAAAAATGGGTGGCCCTAGAGGACGGAAAACCAGAGATCTGGTAGACGAACCAGGGAGGAAAGACTGGGAGTTAGAGCTCCAAAAAAGGGAGGAAGAGTGGGGAAGGAAGATAGTAGAGCTTGGTAAGAAAATGGAGGAGCGGATAGCTGAAGAGTGCAGGAAGTGGGAAGTACAGGTCTTAGCAGCAGAAGCTAGGATACAGTGCTTAGAAGAGAAACTGCAAAGCCTGAAACAGATTAGAGAGACAAATGACAATTCAGATGTGACATCAGGAAATTCAAAGTCAGGCGCAGACAAGGGGATGGTAAGCAACAACGGAGACATGCCGTACACGAAGGCCCTATCAGACCCACGTGGGGCCAGGGAAAAGACGAGGAGCACACTAAGATCAAACGACAGGTCCGAAGACAATGAAGGTATGCTATATGCAGAGATTCTAACAGCCAACTGCAGTAGCAAGGGACAGCTGGTCAGGAAAGACAGTTCACTGAGAATAGAAGTTTCAGATATGACAGGGACTGAAGGCAAGAACATGTCAATGGAAGGAAATAAAATGCCTCAGAGGAAGCAGATGGAGACTCAGTGGGAGGAGGAAAGGGCGAGGTCAGTTTTTGTGTACGGGCTCCAAGAAGCCAAGGGGGACAACTTTGAAGAAATAAAACAGGAGGAGAAAAAAATGATTGAAGGCATCATGAAAACAATAGGTGAGGGCGATATGACCCAGGTGACAAATTTTCAGAGAATTGGGTGGTTTGCGAGTGGAAGGATACGGCCTGTCAGAGTAACTTTCAAGGAAGAATCAGTTCGAACCAGGATTCTGCAAGAGAAAGCAAGACTGAGGGACAAAGAGGGGTACCAGAGAGTATACCTCGACCGCGACAGAACACAAGAAGAAAGGACTACACTGAAAGAGAGGGTACAGAGACGCAAGGAGGAACGAGAAGCAATGATGAAAATGAGCAGGACCCAGACACAGGAGGAAGGGCAAACACACCCCACAGAATCTCCCACCAAAAGACTCCAACCGCGACATTCCCAACGCAACTGAGCAACCTATACTACAACCCACTCACTGTTCCCTCTGCCACCAACCCCCATATCACAAACCTCACCCCAACAGCTGTCCCTTATGGGCATTCTGACCCCACCCCCATCATCACAAACCCCACCTACACCACAGCCCCATATAGGCCCCCACCAAGGCTCTCGCTCCCCCAACCCCAATATTCTTGCATGACCACAATGATAGAAAAGAAACTGAAGGTTTGGTACACAAACGCGGATGGAATAACGAATAAACATGAGGAGTGGAACGAAAGAATCAGTGAAAAATCCCCAGACATCATAGCAGTCACAGAAACAAAACTCGCTGAGACAATAACAGACACAATCTTCCCAACAGGATATCAGATCCTGAGGAAAGATAGAAGGAGTAGAGGGGGAGGAGGGGTTGCACTGCTCATAAAACACCGATGGGGATTTGAGGAAATGGAAGGCATGGACATGATTGGAGAAAGAGACTACATTGTAGGTACAATTCAGTCCGGAGAACATAAAGTAGTCATTGGAGTGATGTATAACCCACCACAGAACTGCAGGAGGCCAAGAGAGGAGTACGAAGAAAACAACAGGGTGATGGTGGACACACTGGCTGAGGTGGCAAGAAGAGCTCACTCGAGCAGAGCAAAGTTACTGGTAATGGGCGATTTCAACCACAGGGAGATCGACTGGGAAAACCTGGAGCCACATGGGGGTCCCGAAACATGGAGAGCCAAGATGATGGATGTGGTACTTGAAAACCTCATGCATCAACATGTCAGGGACACAACCAGAGAGAGAGGGGAGGATGAGCCAGCAAGACTGGATCTTGTGTTCACCCTGAGCAGTTCAGACATTGAGGACATCACTTACGAGAGGCCCCTTGGAGCTAGCGATCATGTGGTTCTGAGTTTTGACTATATAGTAGAGTTACAAGTGGAGAAGGTAACAGGAACTGAAGGGGACAGGCCAAACTATAAAAGGGGGGACTACACAGGTATGAGAAACTTCCTGCAGGAGGTTCAGTGGGACAGAGAAATGGTAGGAAAATCAGTAAACGAGATGATGGAATATGTGGCAACAAAGTGCAAGGAGGCAGAGGAAAGTTTTGTTCCCAAGGGAAACAGAAATAATAGGAAGACCAAAACGAGTCCTTGGTTTACCCGAAGGTGTAGGGAGGCAAAAACTAAGTGCAACAGAGAATGGAAAAGGTACAGGAGGCATAGGACCCAGGAAAACAAGGAGATTAGTAGAAGAGCCAGAAACGAGTATGCACAGATAAGGAGGGAGGCCCAGCGACAGTATGAAAACGACATAGCATCGAAAGTCAAATCTGACCCGAAACTGCTGTATAGCCACATTAGGAGGAAGACAACAGTCAAGGACCAGGTGATAAGGCTGAGGAAAGAAGGTGGAGAACTCACAAGAAACGATCAAGAGGTATGTGAGGAGCTCAACACGAGATTTAAGGAAGTATTTACAGTAGAGACAGGAAGGACTCTGGGGGGACAGACCAGATGGGGACACCAGCAAGGAATACACCAACAAGTGTTGGACGACATACATACAGATGAGGAGGAGGTGAAGAAACTGCTAAGGGACATCGATACCTCAAAGGCAATGGGACCGGACAACATCTCCCCGTGGGTCCTTAGAGAGGGAGCAGATATGTTGTGCGTGCCACTTACCACAATCTTCAACACATCCCTGGAAACTGGGCAACTACCTGAGGTATGGAAGACGGCAAATGTAGTTCCCATTTTTAAAAAAGGAGACAGAAAAGAGGCACTAAACTATAGACCTGTGTCATTGACGTGTATAGTATGCAAAATTATGGAGAAGATTATCAGGAGGAGAGTGGTGGAGCACCTGGAACGGAACAAGAGTATAAATGCCAACCAGCACGGATTCACGGAAGGCAAATCCTGTGTCACAAACCTTCTGGAGTTTTATGATAAAATAACAGAAGTAAGACACGAGAGAGAGGGGTGGGTTGATTGCATCTTCTTGGACTGCAAGAAGGCCTTTGACACAGTTCCTCACAAGAGATTAGTGCAGAAGCTAGAGCATCAGGCGCATATAACAGGAAGGGCACTGCAATGGATCAGAGAATACCTGACAGGGAGGCAACAACGAGTCATGGTACGTAATGATGTATCACAGTGGGCACCTGTGACGAGCGGGGTCCCACAGGGGTCGGTCCTAGGACCAGTGCTATTTTTGGTATATGTGAACGACATGATGGAAGGGTTAGACTCAGAAGTGTCCCTGTTTGCAGATGATGTGAAGTTAATGAGGAGAATTAAATCTGATGAGGACCAGGCAGGACTTCAAAGAGACCTGGACAGACTGGACACCTGGTCCAGCAAATGGCTTCTCGAATTTAATCCTGCCAAATGCAAAGTCATGAAGATAGGGGAAGGGCACAGAAGACCACAGACAGAGTATAGGCTAGGTGGCCAAAGACTGCAAACCTCACTCAAGGAGAAAGATCTTGGGGTGAGTATAACACCGAGCATGTCTCCGGAAGCACACATCAATCAGATAACTGCTGCAGCATATGGGCGCCTGGCAAACCTGAGAACAGCATTCCGATACCTTAGTAAGGAATCGTTCAAGACACTGTACACCGTGTATGTCAGGCCCATACTGGAGTATGCAGCACCTGTTTGGAACCCGCACTTGATAAAGCACGTCAAGAAACTAGAGAAAGTACAAAGGTTTGCGACAAGGTTAGTTCCAGAGCTAAGGGGAATGTCCTATGAAGAAAGATTAAGGGAAATCGGCCTGACGACACTGGAGGACAGGAGGGTCAGGGGAGACATGATAACGACATATAAAATACTGCGTGGAATAGACAAGGTGGACAAAGACAGGATGTTCCAGGGAGGGGACACAGAAACAAGAGGCCACAATTGGAAGTTGAAGACACAAATGAGTCAGAGAGATATTAGGAAGTATTTCTTCAGTCATAGAGTTGTAAGGCAGTGGAATAGCCTAGAAAATGACGTAGTGGAGGCAGGAACCATACACAGTTTTAAGACGAGGTTTGATAAAGCTCATGGAGCGGGGAGAGAGAGGGCCCAGTAGCAACCGGTGAAGAGGCGGGGCCAGGAGCTAAGACTCGACCCCTGCAACCACAAATAGGTGAGTACACACACACACACACACACACACACACACACACACACAATAGAAGGGGCAGGGGGGAGGTGGGGTTGCTCTGCTCGTAAAAAACAGATGGAAATTCGAGAAAATGGAAGGCATAGATGAGACGGGAGAAAGAGACTACATAGTAGGTACACTTCAGTCTGGGGAACACAAAGTGGTCATTGCAGTGATGTATAATCCACCACAGAACTGCAGGAGGCCAAGAGAGGAATATGAAGAGAGCAACAGAGCAATGGTGGACACACTTGCTGAGGTGGCAAGAAGAGCTCACTCCAGCAGAGCAAAGTTGCTGGTTATGGGGGATTTCAACCACAGGGAGATTGACTGGGAAAACCTGGAGCCACATGGGGGTCCCGAAACATGGAGAGCCAAGATGTTGGACGTGGTGCTGGAAAACCTCATGCACCAACATGTTAAGGACACTACCAGAGTGAGAGGGGAGGATGAACCAGCAAGATTGGACCTTGTGTTCACCCTGGGCAGCTCAGACATTGAGGACATCAAGTATGAGAGTCCCCTAGGAGCTAGCGACCACGTGGTTCTGTGCTTTGAATACATAGTAGAGCTGCAAGTGGAGAGAATAACAGGAGTTGAATGGGAAAAGCCTGACTATAAAAGAGGGGACTACATAGGGTTGAAGAACTTCCTGCGGGAGGTCCAGTGGGACAGAGAACTGGCAGGAAAGCCAGTAAATGAAATGATGGAATATGTAACAACAAAATGCAAGGAGGCAGTGGAAAGGTTTATTCCCAAGGGCAACAGTAACAACGGGAAGACCAGAACGAGCCCCTGGTTTACCCGACGGTGTAAGGAGGCAAAAACAAAGTGCAATAGAGAATGGAAAAAGTACAGAAGGCAGAGAACACACGAAAATAGGGAGATCAGTCGCAGAGCCAGGAATGAGTACGCACAGGTAAGGAGGGAGGCCCAGCGACAGTATGAAAATGACATAGCATCGAGAATCAAGACTGACCCGAAACTGTTGTATAGCCACATCAGGAGGAAGACAACAGTCAAAGACCAGGTGATCAGATTAAGGACAGAAGGTGGAGAACTCACAAGAAATGATCAGGAGGTATGTGAGGAGCTGAACAGGAGATTTAAGGAAGTTTTTACAGTAGAGACAGGAAGGGCTGTGGGAAGACAGCACAGAAGGGAACATCAAGAGGGAATATACCAACAAGTGTTGGATGACATACGAACAACTGAGGAGGAGGTGAAGAAGCTGCTAAGTGACCTTGACACCTCAAAGGCGATGGGACCGGACAACATCTCCCCATGGGTCCTTAGAGAAGGAGCAGAGATGCTGTGCGTGCCTCTAACCACAATCTTCAACACATCCCTTGAAACTGGGCAACTACCTGAGAAATGGAAGACAGCTAATGTAGTCCCCATATTTAAGAAAGGAAACAGAAACGAGGCACTAAACTACAGACCTGTGTCTCTGACATGTATTGTGTGCAAAGTCATGGAGAAGATTATCAGGAGGAGAGTGGTCGAACACCTGGAAAGGAACAAGATTATAAATGAAAACCAGCATGGGTTCATGGAAGGCAAATCTTGTATCACAAACCTCCTGGAGTTTTATGACAAGGTAACAGAAGTAAGACACGAGAGAGAGGGGTGGGTAGATTGCGTTTTCCTAGACTGCAGGAAGGCCTTTGACACAGTTCCCCACAAGAGATTAGTGCAGAAGCTGGAGGATCAGGCGCATGTAACAGGGAGGGCACTGCAATGGATCAGGGAATACCTGACAGGGAGGCAGCAACGAGTCATGGTACGTGAAGAGGTATCACAGTGGGCGCCTGTGACGAGCGGGGTCCCACAGGGGTCAGTTCTAGGACCAGTGCTATTTTTGATATATGTGAACGACATGATGGAAGGAATAGACTCTGAAGTGTCCCTGTTCGCAGATGATGTGAAGTTGATGAGAAGAATTAAATCGGATGAGGATGAGGCAGGACTGCAAAGAGACCTGGACAGGCTGGACATGTGGTCCAGTAACTGGCTTCTCGAATTCAATCCAGCCAAATGCAAAGTCATGAAGATTGGGGAGGGGCAAAGAAGACCGCAGACAGAGTATAGGCTAGGTGGACAAAGACTACAGACCTCACTCAGGGAGAAAGACCTTGGGGTGACCATAACACCGAGCACATCACCGGAGGCACACATCAACCAAATAACTGCTGCAGCATACGGGCGCCTGGCAAACCTGAGAATAGCGTTCCGATACCTTAATAAGGAATCGTTCAAGACACTGTACACTGTGTATGTTAGGCCCATACTGGAGTATGCAGCACCAGTCTGGAACCCACACCTGGTCAAGCACGTCAAGAAGTTAGAGAAAGTACAAAGGTTTGCAACAAGGCTAGTCCCAGAGCTCAGGGGAATGTCGTACGAGGAAAGGTTAAGGGAAATCGGACTGACGACACTGGAGGACAGAAGGGTCAGGGGAGACATGATAACGACATACAAGATACTGCGGGGAATAGACAAGGTGGACAGAGATAGGATGTTCCAGAGAGGGGACACAGGGACAAGGGGTCACAACTGGAAGCTGAAGACTCAGACGAGTCACAGGGACGTTAGGAAGTATTTCTTCAGTCATAGAGTTGTCAGCAAGTGGAATAGCCTAGCAAGTGAAGTAGTGGAGGCAGGAACCATACATAGTTTTAAGAAGAGGTATGACAAAGCTCAGGAAGCAGAGAGAGAGAGGACCTAGTAGCGATCAGTGAAGAGGCGGGGCCAGGAGCTGAGTCTCGACCCCTGCAACCACAATTAGGTGAGTACAACAATGGGGCCAGATAACATCTCCCCATGGGTATTGAGAGAGGGAGCAGAGGCGCTATGTGTACCCCTAACAACAATATTCAATACATCTATCGAAACAGGGAGATTGCCTGAGGCATGGAAGACAGCAAATGTAGTCCCAATCTTTAAAAAAGGAGACAGACATGAAGCATTAAACTACAGACCAGTGTCACTGACATGTATAGTATGCAAAATCATGGAGAAGATTATCAGGAGAAGAGTGGTGGAACACCTAGAAAGGAATGATCTCATCAACAGCAGCCAACATGGTTTCAGGGACGGGAAATCCTGTGTCACAAACCTACTGGAGTTCTATGACATGGTGACAGCAGTAAGACAAGAGAGAGAGGGGTGGGTGGATTGCATATTCTTGGACTGCAAGAAGGCGTTTGACACAGTTCCACACAAGAGATTGGTGCAAAAACTGGAGGACCAAGCAGGGATAACAGGGAAGGCACTACAATGGATCAGGGAATACTTGTCAGGAAGACAGCAGCGAGTCATGGTACGTGGCGAGGTGTCAGAGTGGGCACCTGTGACCAGCGGGGTCCCACAGGGGTCAGTCCTAGGACCAGTGCTGTTTCTGGTATTTGTGAACGACATGACGGAAGGAATAGACTCTGAGGTGTCCCTGTTTGCAGATGACGTGAAGTTGATGAGAAGAATTCACTCGATCGAAGACCAGGCAGAACTACAAAGGGATCTGGACAGGCTGCAGACCTGGTCCAGCAATTGGCTCCTGGAGTTCAATCCCACCAAGTGCAAAGTCATGAAGATTGGGGAAGGGCAAAGAAGACCGCAGACGGAGTACAGTCTAGGGGGCCAGAGACTACAAACCTCACTCAAGGAAAAAGATCTTGGGGTGAGTATAACACCAGGCACATCTCCTGAAGCGCACATCAACCAAATAACTGCTGCAGCATATGGGCGCCTAGCAAACCTCAGAACAGCATTCCGACATCTTAATAAGGAATCGTTCAGGACCCTGTACACCGTGTACGTTAGGCCCATATTGGAGTATGCGGCACCAGTTTGGAACCCACACCTAGCCAAGCACGTAAAGAAACTAGAGAAAGTGCAAAGGTTTGCAACAAGACTAGTCCCAGAGCTAAGAGGTATGTCCTACGAGGAGAGGTTAAGGGAAATCAACCTGACGACACTGGAGGACAGGAGAGATAGGGGGGACATGATAACGACATACAAAATACTGAGAGGAATTGACAAGGTGGACAAAGACAGGATGTTCCAGAGATTGGACACAGTAACAAGGGGACACAGTTGGAAGTTGAAGACACAGATGAATCACAGGGATGTTAGGAAGTATTTCTTCAGCCACAGAGTAGTCAGTAAGTGGAATAGTTTGGGAAGCGATGTAGTGGAGGCAGGATCCATACATAGCTTTAAGCAGAGGTATGATAAAGCTCACGGTTCAGGGAGAGTGACCTAGTAGCGACCAGTGAAGAGGCGGGGCCAGGAGCTTGGACTCGACCCCTGCAACCTCAACTAGGTGGGTACAACTAGGTGAGTACACACACACATACACACGTTAAGGAGCTCTATATTTCGTATAATAAAAAAAAACAATTATATTGCTTCATGAAATAACATACTACTATATAGATAGTCACAGGTGTCTTATGGAAACACGTCCTAATCTTATCCAGCCGTACCGGAGATTCGAACTCTGGATCTCAGTGCGCGCGCTGAGTGCGGCTAGCGATCGAGCTACAAAAAAAGGTTAAGAGAAATCCGCCTGAAGACAGGGAGGACAGGAGGTATAGAGGAGACGTGATAACGACATTCAAAATACTGCGAGGAACTGACAAGGTGGACAGAGACAGGATGTTCCAGAGATGGGACACAGAAATAAGGCGTCACAATTGAAAGTTGAAGACTCAGATGAGTCAAAGGGATGTTAAGATGCATTTCTTTAGTAAGTAACGTACTGGTGGCAGGAACCATACATAGTTTTAAGACGAGCTTTGACAAAGCTCATGGAGCAGTGAGAGAGAGGACCTAGTAGTGATCACTGAAGAGGCGGGGCCAGGAGTTATGAATCGACCCCTGCATCCACAAATAGGCGAGTACACACACACACGCGTGCACACACGCACAAACACATACATACACATACACACTTACACACACACACACACACACACAAACACACACACACACACACACACACACACACACACACACACACACACACACACACACACACACACACACACACACACAATTAAATCTGATGAGGACCAGGCAGGACTTCAAAGAGACCTGGACAGACTGGACACCTGGTCCAGCAAATGGCTTCTCGAATTTAATCCTGCCAAATGCAAAGTCATGAAGATAGGGGAAGGGCACAGAAGACCACAGACAGAGTATAGGCTAGGTGGCCAAAGACTGCAAACCTCACTCAAGGAGAAAGATCTTGGGGTGAGTATAACACCGAGCATGTCTCCGGAAGCACACATCAATCAGATAACTGCTGCAGCATATGGGCGCCTGGCAAACCTGAGAACAGCATTCCGATACCTTAGTAAGGAATCATTCAAGACACTGTACACCGTGTATGTCAGGCCCATACTGGAGTATGCAGCACCTGTTTGGAACCCGCACTTGATAAAGCACGTCAAGAAACTAGAGAAAGTACAAAGGTTTGCGACAAGGTTAGTTCCAGAGCTAAGGGGAATGTCCTATGAAGAAAGATTAAGGGAAATCGGCCTGACGACACTGGAGGACAGGAGGGTCAGGGGAGACATGATAACGACATATAAAATACTGCGTGGAATAGACAAGGTGGACAAAGACAGGATGTTCCAGGGAGGGGACACAGAAACAAGAGGCCACAATTGGAAGTTGAAGACACAAATGAGTCAGAGAGATAGTAGGAAGTATTTCTTCAGTCATAGAGTTGTAAGGCAGTGGAATAGCCTAGAAAATGACGTAGTGGAGGCAGGAACCATACACAGTTTTAAGACGAGGTTTGATAAAGCTCATGGAGCGGGGAGAGAGAGGGCCCAGTAGCAACCGGTGAAGAGGCGGGGCCAGGAGCTAAGACTCGACCCCTGCAACCACAAATAGGTGAGTACAAATAGGTGAGTACACACACACACACAGGAGCTTGGACTCGACCCCTGCAACCTCAACTAGGTGAGTACACATACACATACACAGTCACACAGTCACGCAGTGCAGTAACTGCTAGCAATAATCAGTGGTAGTGACAACGTCAGTGAATAATACTACGAGTGATAACTAAAGTTAGTAGTTAGAAAAAGTCGAGAGGAAGCCTGAAATCATTAATATTTCAAAGTGCCAAACCGTTAGGGGCCTAGTACGCACCTGTTGCCACCCAGATTCAAATATACAAAGAACAAAGTGAGTGTGGAAGCGGGTGTTCAAGAATTACCAGTGATTGGTTAACAAGTGAAATGTGGGGCACCATACAGTGAGAGTGAAAAAGTTAATAAGCTAAAGGAGAAAGGAAAAATAAAATATACAACAAGGGAAGGTGGCAGGAGTAGGCCTGCTGAAGCAGTGACGTCACAACAGTTGTGTGCCATTATACATGTAAAGTGTAACACCGAATGTGAAGTGTAGTCTGTCATAAGTGAAAAGTGAAATCACTTGAGGAACGTGGGATGTATGAGCATATATGGTTATAAACATCACGGGTGAAGGATTTTCAAAATAGTGATAGAAGGCCTATGTACGACGACTATGTCATCAACATCTGGCAACTTGTCACCACGCTGCTGCCAGCGCAAGTATTGCTCACCTATGTGGTTGCATGTTGTCGGGTTCTGGATTCTGGTCTTGCATCACTGTTAGATACTGGTCACTCACTCCTGCAGGCTATTACCAGAATTAGAGTAGAAACAGCATAGATAATGTGAAGATAGGGTTGACAAGAAATAATTGGATGAACCAACGGTTCATCCAATTATTTCTCTGACTGGTTAAGTCGAGACAGTCAGTAGAATAGTACAACCTTACACAACTTTTCATTTTAGAACTTTTTCCACTAAATCTCCTTATATTCCTTGACTATAAGTTTTGGTATGGGGGAGTGTGAGGAAAAGTTCAGTAGATAGGAGTAGCGAGTGAATGTAGGGGAATTGTAATTTGTTTGGCAGTCTGCTTGTTAAGGCAGGTTGAGTGACTACCTCCCACTACACCCCCATCCCTTTTTCCACACCGAGAGAGGTGACCTGCTGGGCTCCAACCGGTGAATAATGACTTGGCTAGGAGCTCCCATTATATCTCCTGGACTGCCACATGCAGAAATTTATTGAAGGAGTATAACCTAACATTGGTTATGAGACGTCACCCACGATCTACTTACCTTATTGTGTGTAAACCCAGGCAGCTACGCTTCATTTCTTCAGTAGTAAAAGACCTGCATTTCTGTCATTGTGACGGATCGTTCAAGGCTCGACATAAAGTGTGGCGAAATTGTTATTGGGTTGTCAAGTACCAGCTCTGACCCCCCCCCTTCTCCCTCTGTTGCATCCTCGACGACCACGGAGCTTCCACCAACTACTCGAAGCTGTGTCAACAACAATGGCTCGCCTTTCTACAACTACCACCTGTACAAATTAGCTTTGAGATCATATATTATTTATGTATTTCATTTTTCATTTTGCTTCAAATAGGTTTAATTGTAATTTTTAATTGTTTTGTCATTACATTTATTATAATAAAAATTTATTTTTGTATCCTGTTAATATTATATTTCTATTAGTTATTTTCCTGAGAAGGGGCCAGCCTTTGGAGAGTTCCTTTGAGGGCTGAGTAAAAACCTTCACAACCACCTACCTGACCCATAGTCAGGTCATCCCAATTTAGCCCACCCAGGTAATTTCTCAGTCCCATGAAGCCAGCCAAGCAGAAGTCTGGGACAGAGACTTGACTGCAGTTATCTGGGTAATTCCATGATATATTGAAACTAAGTGATTTGTGATCACTTTCCCCAAGCTCATCATTAACCTCAAGATTATTAACTAGTGATTCTTTGTTGGCAAGAACCAAGTTAGCAGGTTGTTTCCTCTAGTTGGTTCTGTCACAAACTGTTTTAATAAAACAATCCTGAACTGTGTCAAGAAAGTCACTAGACACAAAATTTCCTGTCACATTGTTCCAATCCATTTGCCTAAAGTTAAAATCTTCCATTAACACAACATTTTCATATATGGACGCCTTATGAATTTCACCCCATAGCAGCCTACCACACTCCCTATCAAGGTTTAGGGACCTATAAATCACAAAAAAAAATAAATTTTTCAGGATCTTCGACAAACTGTAGCAAAACAGATTCTGTGTCCGATGTTTCTAATTTTTTATCTTGTCTAACACAACAATTTAAATTATCTCTGACATATATCCCCACTCTACCACCCTTACTGTTGACCCTATCATTGTGGAATAGTTTATAACCCTGCATGGTGTATTCAGAAGGCATTTCTCTATCTTTCAAGTTGAATCAGGTCTCTGTTATAGCAATAATATCTATTTTACCTGCACTTGCAAGTAATGTTAGCTTATCTATCTTATTTCTTGGACTCCTACTATTTGTATAATAAACCTTAAGGGAGCTAGTCACTCGTTGCCTCTACAATCTCTCTTTGTTGAGCAATTGTCTTTTAAACACATCCCTGGAGTATCCTGGTAATATTTGCTGTTTTCAACCCTAGTACTGCAGCCTAATTGTTTCCCACAAACACCCATTCGTCATGTGTACCTAATGTGTACCACATGTGTTGAAAACTTTAAGCCGATTGGATAAGGCGTTTTCAAGTAATGAGCAAAATATAATCATAAAGGAGGAAGATAAAATAAGAGGGAACCTCTTCAAGGTATCCCTTATGAGATATCTAATTATGTTCTTGAAACAAATTAAATTCATTAATCACATTTTGTACTAAGCAATTTTTTAAATCTTAATTAATGCATTTTGTAGTTCCGCCACATCTCACATCTGCTTGACAGTAGGGATTGCAAGATTTTGTACGAGGCACAAGTACGCTCACACCTTGAGTATGCTCCACTTTCTTGGTTTGCCTGCTCCCCCTCTCATCTGCGACTGCTTGACAGAGTAGAGAACAGAGCGAGACGTCTCATCTCTCGCCTGGACCAATCCTTAATATATCTGTCATTTCAGCAGAGCCTTCAACACAGGAGGGATGTGGGTGGCCTTACTGTTATGTACAAGGCCAATATTGTCAAAGTACCACACTTGGATCCACTTCGAGGACAGAGAGAAGAAAGCTTTTATACCACAACACGGGCAGAAAGCAGCAACTTCACTCTGGCTGTACACATCTCCAGAACATCACTTCATCTGAGATCATTTATGCCCAGGATGACTCGAGTATAGAAAGCATTCGTACAGTATTATGATGTCAACGAGATAGAGTCAGTTGATGAAATGAAAATACTGGCCCACAGATGGCTCCAACTTCATCCTGTTCCCTACTTGTATGTCTCATAACAATAAAAAATGCTTTCAAATGAGCTGATGTAGGTAACAGCTACATCAATAAAGTTAGGAATCCTTAACCTGCAAATAGCTTGTCAATAAAGCTAGGGATCCTTAACCTAGCCTTGTCAAACCCTGTGTAAAAAAAAGCGATAGAGTGGAACAGAGAGAGAGTGAGAGAGGACGTGTCACAGTGTGCTCCACAATCTTTCTTAATATTACTTAACTACGAGGGTTGGTGAGGAAAAAAACTATTCAGTGACCTAGTACTACCTACAACACATTAATACAAGTAAGCCAACTCCTCTATAAAATCAGTGATATTTAAGTGTGTTTTGGTGAACAATATGGTGAGAGTGAGGGGAAGGGTAGGCCTAGGAGTGACGTCACTACTTCTTCACAGTGAGTGATAGTGAGACGGATGGATATGGGGTGCACAATAAACTAGCCACTTCGGTGGCAAAATCTAATCTAGTGAGACGGAAACAATCAGTTTGACTGCCCACAGCCTGCCCTTACCCTCCCTCACTACCAACCCAGTAATAAACACCCCCACTATACTACCACCTTCCCTCTCTCTCCCGTGAACTTCATTGTAAACGTACAACGCTTCCTCTGTGTACTTCACATCGTAAAATAGCAAGAATATCTACGCTATCTGGCTATTGTCCCAGTATTTACTACAGTGTTTGTGGGTATACTACAAGAGATAAAATTCTTCTTAGATGTAAGGAGCCTACTTGTTCCAACTACTGCCACACAGACTACATTCCAGAAAAAGAATTCTGTTGCAGCCAGGTTGAAAATCTCAGAAAATTGAAGGATATCCATAATCCTGTGGTATATGTGGATACAAACCTAGAGCTAAAAGAGCTAGAAGAAGTACCTCAGGGACTCCTTTCCAAAGATCAAGACTGCCCTCATGAGCTGTGTTGCAAAGTCGCCGCAAAGATAATCCATCATAGGGAAGCACTTCATGAGCTCCTCAAATCATTAGATAACCCTCAAGCTATTGTAGACATCTAATTGTATGTGCACTAGACCGTGCACATACCATCTTTGGTCCTACACCTGTCAGCACACCTGCCGACACTATTTCAACATCTGGCAGCAGTGATTCTTCTTAAGAAAACACGACCACATCGTATTAGAGAAATTGTTTTCCTACAGAACTAATCAACTCTGACAGGCTAAAATACATCTTGGAAGAAATGGTGTAAAATTTGAATAGAAAGATGTCATAAATGATATTCCTCAGGCGTCAGTTTTAAATAGTTTGTGATTCATTATCTACATTTATAAACTAGACAAAGTAATAAGCTACATATGCTCACTGACAACATTGTCACTGATTGCTATAAAAATATATTCACCCAAAAGTTTTTATACCTGCAAGAAGATGTTTTCAGTGTATTGATATGATGGGAAACCTAACCGATTTAGTCCAAAATGTAAAAATATGAGTTCATTTTTTTGGAAAATTAAAATATAATTGACACCATAAACTATCACAAAGCTTGTAAAAACTATTTTAATCTCACTGAATATTTGAGGGAAAAAGCAGCAGTGCATAAGTGTGCAAAATGTGTATAAGAGATTCCTTGGAATTTTATCAAGAAGTACAGGTAAAGATGTCTCAATATTACTGTACACAATATGTTCATCAAAATGGCTTCGAATTTTATCTCTTATAATTCCCTTTGATTATCTTCCCACTATTGACGTCAGGCTGACTGGATAGTAATTTGAGGGTAGGAAACTATCCCAGGAATTAAAGGTAGGAATCACAATGACCTTTCTCCAAATTAAATATCAAATAATTTTCCTTAGCTTTTCCTCCTTTCTTTATCCACTAAAACGAAATCCGTAAATATGACTTTGTTTAACGAAACATTTCTTTCAAAATAATCTTCACTAAAGTTAACAAAAAAATATATTATTTACTTTAATTTTATCACTCATCTATCTTGAATGAAAAGATTTACAAAGTAAATAAGTGTATCTTTGCCTTCAGGTACTCCAAGAGAGAATAAATAAAGTGTTCATAGCAGCGTCAGTGGGGATCTACCGTGAAGGTGGAGTCAAGACTCTCTTAGAGTCTTACGGTCTCCCAGGAACCATCAGAGACAAACGCGGCTGCTCTCTCCTACATTATATGGCTGAAACACTCAATGAAGATGGTTCACCAGCCTGGAGTTATGATGATATTAATGATTATCTCGACACTGAAGAATATTACATCAACGCTGTTGACTACAAGGGTATGTGTGGTATAATTTTGTGTTGAATTATTAAAGAAATTGATGCAAAAGTATGTATCATAACATCTTTGTTATGAGAAATACCCTTAATGTTGTCACAACAGGAATAAGGTTGCAGTCTTAGAGTGAATATATTTGTTGTTCAATTTAATATGAATCACATCAGTCTTGCTTTAAATTTATAGTATAGGAAGATAATCTGATACTTGTAAACCTTTCAGCTCATTAAATTACTACTGGACTTTGAACTTTCATATCCGGGGCATTATTGCAATTAGTGAATTGTTGGTTACCCGCAGTCAGTTGTAAGGTTTACTTCCACTACGGCCCAGTAGTTAACCTGATCAACCAGACTATTGGTACCAGCGACACACACGTACATCAAGAAAGGCAAAACAGGAAGAAAATTGAGGATCTTTCCAAGTTTCTTCTTGAATACAGCAAGAGATTGTGGGAAATTGTAAAGAAATATGGCACTTGCAGCAAGAAAGCTGCTTTTGACTTCAAACATTCTCATGGGTCATCGAATTTATTCATCTAAGTTATTAACATCAGTTTCAAAGTGTGACTATGGAAACAATTTATTTCTAATGAACATTGATATACATTGATATGCATTGAATTTTTTTTTCTGAATTTTTTTCACCGAAGACATTTATATTATGTGTAAATTCATGTGTTAATACTCATAATTTTGTATGGTAGAAACTGGTCAGAAACCACATATTTAATAATTTAGAATTTAACTTTACACAACGGTGCCCCGTGGGCTGGTGGCTAAGGGAAGGTATGTTTTTTTAAAGTTTTCGCTTCAGACGGCGAGAATCTGGATGTTGCCCTGGGTTGAGTAACTGATGGGTACCTAGATGGGTGATGATCTTGCTTCTTAGAACCCTTTCAAAGTTTTTATGATATGGGATGTTAGCTCTACTGGTCTGTAGTTCTTTGCTATTGCCTACTGTCCCCTTCGTGTAGTGGGGCTATGTCTGTTGTTTTTAGCAGTTTTGGGAAGACTCCTGTGTCCATGCTCCCTCCCAATAGGATGTTAAAAGTACATGATAGGGGTTTCTTGCAGTTCTTGATGAACATGGAGTTCCATGAGCTTGGGCCTGGGGCATAGTGCATGGGTATGTATTTATCGCCTTTTCGAAGTCATATGGCGTCAGGATAATGTTAAATAGGTCTGAGTCCATTAAATTCTGTCTCACACATAAAAAATTCACAGTCTGGTTAGCGGCTTGCTAAAAACCGAGTAATATTGAGACTTGAGTAGCTCACTTATTTCCTTGCTGTCATCTGTGTAGGACCAATCTAGTCTGATTAGGGACCCAATACTGGATGTTGTTCTCGACTTTGATTTGGTATAAGAAGAGAAATATTTCGGGTTACTTTCAATTTCTTTATGGCTTTTAGTTCTTTCCGTGATTCTTGACTCCTGCAAGATTCCTATAACTTTAGTTTGATGTTTGCTATTTCTCTGACCAGTGCCTCTCCTCGTATTACAGATATATTGGCCTCTTTTATCTTATCTGTTAGTCTTTGCCTTTGCCTGTATAGAGAGTGCATTTCTCTTTCTAGTTCACATCTTCTCTTCCTTTATATTAAAGGAATATGCCTTGAGCATACCTCGAGTTCCACAGAGGTAATTTGTTCTAGACATTGGTTTGGATCCATGTTGCTTCGGTTATCTTCCCAGTTTATATCATTTAGGACCTGGTTGACTTGGTCCCACCTTATGTTTTTGTTAATGAAGTTGAATTTGGTGACTGATTACATTTTGTTGATCTGGGGCCCTGCGCATAAATGTCTGAACCTCAATAACGTTGTAATCTGAGTATATTGTTTTTTATATAGCAATATTTCGTATCAGATCATCGTTGTTAGTGAATATGAGGTCCAGTGTATTCTCCAATCTTGTTGGCTCCATTATTTGCAGGTTTAAGGTGAATTTGGTGCAGAGATTTAAAAGCTCGTGTGTGTGTCAGTTTTCATCTGAGCTGCCTCCTAGAGTTATCTCTGCTTCTGCATTAATTGCTACATTCCTCCACTTTAGGTACCTTAGGTTGAAATCCCCCAGGAGCGAGATGTTTGGGGCAGGAGCTGGAATATTTTCCACACAGTGGTTTATTTTTAAAAGCTGTTCCTTGAATTATTCGGAAGTTGCATCCTGAGGCTAATGAACAACCACAATGACTAGGTTTAGGTTCTCGATCATTACTGCCAAAAGTTCAACTACATCATTAGAGGCATTTAGTAGTTGCGAGCTTATACCTTTGGGTGAACCAATGGCTTGTTCTGTTCTTCTCATAATTTCTGTTGCACTTGGGAGCGAACCTCTCCTCTGCCTCCTTGCATTTTGTTGGCACGTGATCTTCAGACAGGAAAATCCTCATGCTCGTGTAGTCCCCCCTTTTGTAGTTTGGCTTTTCCCATCCTAGTTCTGCTTCCCTCTCCAGGTATAACTTTACTATGTATTCGAACCTCAGAACCACGTGATCACTAGCTCCGAGGGGCCTTTTTTAATGAGATGTCCTCAATGTCTGAACTACCCAAGGTAAATACGTGGTCTAGTCTTGCTGGTTCATCCTCTCCTGTCTCTCTCTGGTAGTGTCCCTAACATGTTGATGCATGGGGTTTACCAGTACCACCTCCATCATCTTAACTCTCCATGTTTTGGATCCCCCATGTGACTCCAGGTTTTTCTAATCAATCTCCTTTGATTGAAATCACCCATAATGAGCAACTTTGACCTACCCATGTGAGCCCTTCTGGCCACCTCAGCTAGTGAGTCCTCCATTGCTCTGTTGCTCTCTTCATATTTTTCTCTTGGTCTCCTGCTGTTCTGAAGTGGGATGTACATCACTGCAATTACCACCTTAGGTTCCCCAGACTGAATTGTGCCTACTGTGTAGTCCCTTTCACCCACTCTGTCTATCGCTTTCATTTCCTCAAATCCCCACCGGTTTTTGATGAGCAGTGCAACTCCACCTCCCCTCTCTGCTCCCTCTATCTTTCCTCAAGGTCTTATATCCAGACAGAAAGATCGTGTCAGTTATCTTCCCTGTGAGTTTCGTTTCTGTGATAACTATGATGTCAAGCGGACATATCTTTGATTCTTTCACGCAATTCCTCATATTTAAGTATTATTCCATCTGCATTTGTGTGCACAACCTTCAACTTCTTTCCTAATACTGTGATCTGGGGGTACAGTGTGGTTGGGGAATTAGGAGACCTGGCAAAGTGCTATGGGCGTTGCTGTGAGGTGTGGAGTTTTTGGTAGGCAGTGGGAGCTGTGGGTATGGCACATGGGTTTTAGGTTAGTGTGCTTATTTGCAGTAGGGTTGTCAGGATTGAGGGCCTTCTTTGGGTAGTTCTGAGGGAGTTTTTTTTTTCTCTCCCTCCTGAGTCTGGGTTCTCCTGCCCATCTTTACGTCTTTGTACCCTCTCTTTCAGCTTCTGTCTTTCTTCTCATGTTCAGTCAAGGTACAACTGCCAGTTACTCAATGAGTTCATTAGTCGTGCATTCTCTAACTGGATCCTGTTTTGCACTGTTTCTGACTTGAAAATCACTTTGACTGGCTCGCTTCTTTTCCTTGTAAACCATTCTATTCTCAGAATATTTGTCAACTGGGTCATGTCATCCTCTCCTATTGCTTTCATGACACTTTCACTCTTTTCTCCCCTTGAAGTCTTGCTTTGTAAGTTTTCCCTTTCGACTTCCTGGAGCCCATGAACAAAAACTGACCTCTCCCTTGCTTCCTCCTACTGCATTTATCTTTGTATCACCTGATCCATTTTAATTGTCTCCATTGCAGCTTTCATTTCATCAATTTCCTCTGTATTTGTTGTCCCTTTGCTCAATGACCTGTCATTTTCCCTCCTCAGCCTTTCCTGGCCACTGCTGTGATCTTTATAGCCTCTGTGTATAGATTAGCTTTTTCGTTTTCTTCAGTCTCTTAGTTTCTTACTGGTGTTTTCCTCATCTTTTTCAGGGCTCCATGGTGTTCTTATAGGGTTTCTGTGTATGGTTTAACTCCATATTTTCTTTCAGTCCCCTCAATTGTTACTGATGTATTCCTCGTCTTTTCTCGGGCCCTATTGTGGTCCAATAGCACCTCTTTGTACAGCTTAACTCCTTTGTTCCCTTCAGTCCCTTAGTTTCATATTGATGTAGCAGTTCCTGATGTCATGCCCATACTGCTCTTTGGTTCTTTAGACTGTTTCAGCTTTTTCAGTTCCTCCTCTGTGCTCTATATCCAGGCCTCTGCTGCTGCAGCTTGTAGTTCCCATTTCCTGCTCTCTGCAGCAATCCTCTCCTCCCTTTTGTTGCTAAGCTCTTCTAGCTTTCTTCCCCACTCTTATTTCCTTTTTCATGAGGTCTGCTACCCTGTCTTCCTTCCCAGATTCATCTTCCAGTGCTTTGGTTTTCTGTCCTGCTCTCTGGCAACCCATTTTTCTTTTTAGTTACCAAAACTTATGCATGTTTGAATGATCGTTTGTGGTGTGTGTGTGTGTATGTGAGCTCATCTAAATCTTAATTGTGGTTGCAGGGGTCCAGTCATAGCTCTTGGCCCCGCCTCTTCATTGGTCGACACTAAGTCCACTTTCTCCATGCTCCATGAGTTTTATCATACAGGTATCATCAGGTATGTAAGGTACCTCACTCTCCAGACTATTCCACTTCCTGAAAACTCTATGACAGAAGAAATACTTCCTAACATCCATGTGACTCATTTGAGTCTTCAACTTCCAATTGTGACCCTTTGTTGCTGTATCCCATCTCTGGAACATTCTGTCTCTGTTCACCTAGTTGATTTCTCTCAGTATTTTACATGTCGCCCCTGTCCGTCATGTTCTTCAGTGTCGTCAGATCGAGTTCCTTTAACCTCTGCTCGTTGGACATGTCCCTTACCTCCGAGACTTGTCTCGTTGCAGACCTTGGGACTTTATCTAATTTCCTGACGTGCTTGCTCAGGTGTGGGTTCCAACTTTGAGCTGCATACTCCAATATGGGCCTGATGTACATGGTGTACAGGATCTGGAACGAACCCTTACTGAGATGTCGAAATGCTATTCTTAGGTTCACCAGTCGCCTATATGCAGCAGTAGTTATTTGGTGGATGTGTGCCTCAGATGTGCTCGGTATTCTACACACTCGAAGATTCCTTTCCTTGAGTATGGTTTGTAGTCTTTGGCCTCCCTTGACTGTACTTTGTCTGTGGTCTTTTTTGCCCTTCCCCGGTTTTCATGACTTTGTACTTGGTGGGGTTGAACTCCTGGAGCTAGTTGCTGGACTAGGCCTGCAGCCTTGTCCTCCGATTGAATTCTCCTCATTAACTTCACATCGTCTGTCTATTCTTTCCGTCATGCAGTTCACATATACCAGAAACAACACCTGTCCTAGAACTGACCCCAGTGGAACCCAGCTCATCACCGGCGCCCACTCTGACACCTCATCACGTACCATGACTCGCTGATGCCCTCCTCTCATGTATTCTCTCTCTCTTGTCTTACTGTTGTCACCCTGTCATAGAACTCTAGTAGGTTTGTGACACAGGATTTCCCTTCTCTGAATCCGTGCTGGTTGTTGCTTATAATCTCATTAGTTTCTAGGTAGTCCAGCACTTGATAATCTCCCCTATGACTTTGCATACACTACACGTGAATGACACTGGTCTGTAGTTTAATGCTGCATGTCTGTATACAACAGTACTGCGTGTCTGGCACTACAATTGCTGTTTCATACCTCAGGTAGTCGCCCTGTTTCGACAGACTTGTTGAGGATTATTGTTAGTGGTACTCAGAGTGCCTCTACTCTCTCTCTCTCGGCATACACAGAAAGATGTTATCTGGCCCCATCGCCAGAGGCTTAGCAATCTCTTCACCTCCTCTTGCTTGGTTGTATGTATCGTGACCATCACTTGTTGGTGAATCCCTGCTCTCTGTCTCTCTGGAGTTCTTTCTGTCTCCATTATCTAGTATACTGAGTACCTTCTGTATCCATTCTCTAGCTTAGTTGAATTTAGCTACTCTACACATTTTGGTGAACCAATAGCTCGTCCTTTCTTTCTCATACAAGAAGTTCATCATGCCTGTGTTGTCTTGCACTTTTGATACATTCACTTTGCCCTTCTTGGTTCCCTTTCCTTTTCTAACTCAACTATGTATTCAAAACTCAGAAAAACGCGATTGCTAGTCCAAGGGGCCTTTCGTATGTGATGTCCTCACTATCAGCATTGCTAAAGGTGAATACTAGGTCCAGTCTTGCTGGAGGTTTTCCTATACCACCTCCATCAACTTAGCCCTCCAAGTTTCTGGGCCCCCATGTGGCTCCAGATTTTCCCAGACAATTTCTTTATGATTGAAGTCACCCGCAACCAGCACGTTTGCCCAGCCTATATAGGCCCTTCTGGCCACTTCAGCCAGAGTGTCAACCCTCGCTTGTTACTCTCTTTATATTTTTGGCTTGGCCTCTTGCTCTTCCAAGGTGGGTTATACATCACTGCTATTTCAACTTTCGTACCTCCAGACTGAAGTGTTCCAGTTATGTAGTCTCTTGCTTCTCCTCTGTCTCCTCTTTTCAGTTAATCCAAATCTCATTGGTTTATGATAAGCAGCACCACTCCTCCACCCCTTCTGTCTTTCCTCAGCATTTGATACCGTGTTGTAAAGATGACATCAGTTATCATACCCGTAAGTTTGGTTTCTGTGAGAGCTATAATGACTGGCGTGGGGTGCTTCCTATTTGATTCTTTCGTGCCACACCTCCCACTTGTTCGCGTACACACACACACACACACACACACACACACACACATATATATATATATACATATATATATATATATATATATATATATATATATATATATATATATATATATATAAAGAGGAGCGGTTCTATCAAATAACGTTCCCAGAGGACAGCCTTTACTGGAGTGAGATAATAGTGTAGGGAGAAAGGAGTGTACCGGAAATGACCATGCACCCCAATAGGTGTTTAATGTGTCTATATGGGTCAAAAATGTATTTGAAAATAGAGTAGAACCAAGAGTTCCCTTTGCGCATGTGCGGATGTGCGGGGGGTTTGGGGGCGACTCGGGCCATGGGGGAGGCAGATTGTTTTGAATGTGGTGAGGAAGCTGGGAAAACATGGAACCACGAAATTGGCATTCACGGCGGCCTAAGGATTAATATAGGCCTCATTTCATAATAGGAAGTGTCGTGACTGTCCCTAGTGAAGAGTGAGGGAACGTGATTACGGGACCACTGTAAAGGGGTGGTAAAATTAGTGAATAATGTTCGAGCGGGTGGCAGGTGCACGGCCAGGGTGTGTGTCCAGGGGACATACCCGTGTGTTAATCCTCGCTCATCGGCCTCAGATGACGCATTACCTCTGACATTACCTTTTTTTTTTTTTTTTTTCAACCAATTTATTTTATTTTTGATGTACTTTTAGAGGTGCATATGTAGAAGCATGTGACAAAGTTTCAGTATGATTGGCCAACAAACAACAGAGAAAAAAATATAAACATAATTTTTATATATGGCAGCACGACCTGACAAATTGGCACTACGAGTGGCACTTCCGACATTCCCAACTGTTAGAATACAACTAGCACGACATTTTAACATAGCCATTTCATCTAATATATCTTATTATCAAGTTAAAAAAAATACATTTGACAGAATTTTTGGCATTCGCCAAAATATCTGCCTTTTACCCCCCATAAAATCAAAAATATTTGAGATATTCCAAAAAAATTTATGTCTCAATTTCAAACACACTTTGTTTTATATTGTCTGTGAAAATCATTTCAATACAATCATTAATAATGGAGTTATGGAGCGAAATAAGTGAATAAGTTACTTCCGAGATATAGGCCTAGAACGTCGGCCGGCCTACCGTCTTGCGCGGAAATCGCGTTTTTTTCTGTGTATTTCTTAGTAAACTGATGTTCTATTGCAGTTATCCTCTTCAAAACACCGTTTTCTATCACTCACATACCAAACAATAGAACAAGGGGACGAGGAGTAACTCATTTATATCGAAATATTGCTGGTGGACTCGCTATATTATGGCCTATTTTATTCAGTCTAGAGTATATAACATGTTTGTTTGTTATTTATAGTGATTATTATATCATATTAGATCAATTCTGAACGATAAATAAGCCGTATAGTTAATATATAAGCTGATACAAGCGTAATAATGAAGTGATTTCACCTGCCACCGTCTGGAGAGGGAGCACTGCCGAGTGTACCTAGGTGCTTCCTGATAGGCTAGACATCTATTGATAAGCTCCAACTACTCTTATATGATGCCAAATAATCAATTATTATATTATTATATTAGAAAGAATAATGCAAAGAAAAAGCGATAAAAAAACAAGGAAAAAATTCAAAAAAATATATGGGTTGAGAGCAGACTCGCTACCTACATCGCCGCCACCATACCTGATATAAATGACTATAATTTCTTGTAGAAACGTTGTAGAACATTGATTCTTGTACCATTGTGTTGCCAAAGAGTTAAGCTATTTTTCTGTATGAATAACTCATTTTCCATAATTTTTCGATTTTTTTCTTGAGTGCGCTGAACGGCTCCACCCTGCGTAAAACATAGTAAGAAATACACTTCTTTCGACTTTAATCTCATGGTTGGAATAATAGTGAATGTATGAACACACATTGGTAGCCTTCCTATATACTGTAAACTTAAACTTTCTATCAACTCGGTGTATCAACACATCTAAGAATGGAAGTTTACAGTCCACCTCTGTCTCCACGGTGAATTTAATAGACGGGATTAGAGCGTTAATTAAGTCTTGGTAAAAATGTATCCAAGGCCATATCATTTGGCAAAAGACACAAGATGTCATCCAGATATCTGAAGCATTGAGCTCTACATGGCAAGATATCCTTCAACAGTCTTGCCTCGAAAAATTCCATATACAAATTGCTCAATAAGGGCACAACGGATTACCCATCGCATCTTGCGTTTTGTATCTTGCAGCTTGTATTGATTGGTTTGCAATATTTGCTTATATATATATATATATATATATATATATATATATATATATATATATATATATATATATATATATATATATATATAGTAATTTAATACTAAACAAACACAATGTCCCTGCATCCGGTTTAGGGCCTTCCACTGGAGCGGTCCCTTCCGGTTTAGGCCTTCCACTGGGCGGTGTTCCGGTCTAGGACCAGCAGCTGGAGGGTCACCTTTTCACACCTAGGTGTTACTTCCGGTTTTGACCATGACCTCGCCCTCGAGACTACCTCACCCTTGACCCCCCAACCAATACCCCCCGACCCCACGACCCCCCGCCTCGCGACCCCACCATCGCCCCGCGCGCCCGCGCGCCCGCCCCGCGCGCCCGCCCCCGCCCGCGCGCCCCGCCCCCGCGCGCCCCGCGCCCTTCGCGACCGCGCCCGCGACCCCCGCCCGCGCCTTCTGCTGCGCCTTCTGCAGCGTCATCCGGATCGCCCCAGCGCCTCGAATTTTTTTCTTATGATCTCCTTGGATCCAGGTTTTTGGATTCCCCCCCCCTATGGGGTTTCGAATTTTTTTTGAATTTCATTTTCTTGTGCTCTCCATCTCCTCGGATCAAATTTTTGAGGTTCCCCCTCCCACTTTCACCCCCATCCCAAAATTTCTCGATATTACCAAGTTTTTGGATCCCCCTATGGGGTACCCCTCGACCCCCAAAATTTTCTCTTACAAGTTTTGGCTCTCCATCTCCTCAGATCAAGTTTTTCGGATCCCCCTCCGACTTTCACCCCCATCCCAAAATTTCTCGATAATACAAGTTTTTTGGATTCCCCCCTATGGGGTTTTCGAAATTCTCCATCTCCTCGGATCAAGTTTTTTTTGGATTCTTCCCTATGGGGTTTTCGAAATAATACCAAGACTCCATCTCCTCGGATCAAGTTTTTTGGAATCCCCCCTCTGGGGTAAGCATTCAAATAAGCATGCTCTCTCTTACTACAGGTCTAAACATCTTCCCCTTATTATTTTAAAATGAACTAAAAGTTTCCTCTCATTAAGTTAAATGAACTAAAAGTTTCCTCTCATTAAGTTAAATGAACTAAAAAAAGCATGTTTACTCGGCGGTCAGTGACGTCACGCACACACAGGTTAAATCTTGTCGATCCTTACCCCTTTTAATTAATAAGGGGACATAGCAGTGACGTCACGCACACAGGCTGAATCTTGTCTACCCTTTTAGTTAATAAGGGGACATAGCAGTGACGTCACACATACAAGCTGAATCAATGTCGATCCTTTTAGTTCATTCAAGTTAATAAGGGGACACATATACATCATAGGGAAAACATTTTCATCATCAGAAAGACACATTTCAGGATAACACTAATACACAATATTTTTTTTTTCATTATTTATTATACAGCCATTACATTTCTGGTAATACAAACAAATACAATTTCATTGAAAAAAGCTACAATTCATTGACTAAAATCAACGTAGAGTAATTTTTCTTCTCTTGTAGAATTTCTGTGCATTTTGTTCAGGGTCGTCGTCTTCTTCCTCATCTGTTATACAATAAACTTCTGGGGGGGAAGCTGGTGGATAATAAATGGGGGAATCCTCATCCATACATGAAGTAGGTTGGGAATTTGTCATAAAATATTCCATCTCGCTCCATACGCATTTATCGCAATAACAACTACTAACACATTCTCCACTCATATGAGACTGGGGAGAAGGGTCGATCTCGGCGTGGGTAGGAGTTACAATATCCTGGATAAAAGCGTTAACATCAACCACCTGAGTAGGAGGCACAGTCTCAACATCCACATGAGGTCGGGGAGAAGTCTCGTTGGTAGGAGGGGTAGCAACAGCATCTCCATATGGATGGGTAGGAGGCTGGGTGGATCTCGCTCCTAACAATCCCATCAACTCGCAAATCATTTGCTCCTGTCGGATTTGATTTGCGCGAATAAGTTCCAACAACCGCATTATATTCGCATCTGGCAAAGAAAAAAAATTTCTCGATTAGAAGAAGAATAAGGCATATCTTTAATTGCATTAAAAAGTTTTATTGGTTAATACATTACACTTCTAAAATCATTTATGTGTAAAAAAAGATTTTTTCAATATTAGAACAAGATAATGAACAAAAAAATCACTTACCATTTACCGCAGGTGGATTATTCCGACATACACAGGGATGCAGTCTTCTCTCCTCCTCGCAGACACCTCCAACGGAGTACTGAATTGGATTCATCCTTGACCCAACTTGAATGACAGTAGATGCAAAGAGTGACCCAGCACGGGCATTTATAGCAGCGTTATGACCTTTCGCCCCGCCTCTAACCTTTCGCCCCGCCTCTAAACGCCTCTACCCCACCGTATTATAATTCCAATATTTTACACAGATTTTCATAATTCCACGTTGAATTATTAGCAAATACACTTGAACATGAGGGTATATTGAAATGCTCATATGCATATTTCATTATAAATTGGTCATTCTTTAATTTATTTCTACCAAAATCTTTAAACAAATATGGTATAATTTTCTTGACGCTATAATTTGTTAACTTATACACAAAATATATAGCATATAAGCCGCACACCAATGATTTTTCATGTTGAATCCTCTGATTAATACCGTACATGAAATTTCTCTTGTATATAATTTTCTCATATATATTTGTATAATGTTTTAAATCCACCCCGAAACTATCTAAATATATTAATATGTATTTGTTCACATATATACTAATCCAATGACCCATATTTTCATCTTGATCGTTCAATATATTAATGATGAAAATTACCGGCTTATCTTTTATCCTCATAATAACTTCATTTATATTATTTGCGGCAAAACATCCCAAATACGAGGCATATCTTCCCGTATGATGTTTCAAGGCAATATTTATTTCTTCACAATTCATGATCTATACTCGCGTATGCACTATCACTGTTCTATTTTCATTTATATTTAAAATCGCATTAGTTTCACCAAACATCAGACAAATTCTATTCTCATCTTTCGGTTTACCAAATGTCATATCTATTCTCAAATTACCATTCTTCTCGACAGATATAGCATTCTTGACCTGTTCACTTCTCAGATCAACACCTAATATAGTTCTGCCTTGGAGAAAACTCTTATATGTAATCAGATGATCAGTCTCCAAACCCAGAGATTTCAAGGTAGCGTAATATAACCTACTCGCGTGGGTAGGGAACTTACAGTCAATATTAAGAATCATTTCTGAATTAATTGTAACCCCGAAATGATTCAAATCTTCATGTTGAAAATATAATGGATTAAAATTATATCCTCCATCATATGTCTTCATATCAACTAATATAATAAATATCTTATCGGGTATGACTTGTCCCCAAGGATTATCTGCGATCAATTGTGTTTGATTAGATGCCAGAATATATGATTTAAATAATGTCTTCTTGAACAGATATTCACACCCCTGCGGGTTTGCCCTCATGCTTGAATTCAATGCAATTAATGCATTCGTATACGGAATAACTTTATCGATCCATAATTTAATGGAATTAATATTATATTTATATGTTTTTCCGCTTAATGGAGTCATAATTACCCATGCGGGTGAATGCATTTCAAGTCTCAATCGACAT
>NW_027197813.1:0-54414 GCF_038502225.1 Cherax quadricarinatus
AGGAGTGTAGAACTGGGCCATGTCTTAACCCAAAAATGCTAAGGCAAAACGTGGGTCAGAGAATGGTACCTGTCATAGAAGGTAC
Organism: Cherax quadricarinatus; assembly: GCF_038502225.1. Classification (NCBI taxonomy): domain Eukaryota; kingdom Metazoa; phylum Arthropoda; class Malacostraca; order Decapoda; family Parastacidae; genus Cherax; species Cherax quadricarinatus. Next base: position 86 of record NW_027197813.1, read on the forward strand.
CTGTCAGCGCATCCAAGGTTATTTGTAAGTAGGGTTAGGAGCAGGATCATGCAAGGAGTAGAAAAGGTTGTGTTGGTTTGTGGGTCTGCGAATGTCTTCGTCAAGGAGAGAGGTCCAGTAGTCATGTCGTGTCTCAAGTTTGTCTATCTGTCTGTCACTGAGCCTCTTCCAGTACAGATTCAGCGCAGGGATGTCTAACTGGGCATGGAGAGACTCGCTTGTGGCGAACTCCTCCCATCTGATATCAAGCACCCAGCGCAGCGCCTTGTTCTGGACACGCTGCAGTTTAAGTAAGTTTGTTTTTGCTGCAAGAGAGAGGGCTAGAGGAGAGTAAGTTATCAGAGGACGTATTAGGGATTTGTAGAGGTGTTATAGAAGCCACTATTCTGGTTGAAGTTGTCGGATATAGAAATAAGTGATGATTCCAGGATTCTTCGGTATTGAGTGTTGTCTTCTGTGGCGATAAGTCTTGAGTTTCTGTAGTTTATCAAGTGGTTGTGTGAATTACGGTGTTGTACGCAGGCATTCCTTGTGTCGTCAGACCTGCTTGCGTATTGGTGTTCTGAAACACGTGTTTGGAGGTCCCTTGATGTTTCGCCCACGTATAACTTGTTGCAGTCATTACAAGGGATTATGTATACCCCTGCAGAGGATGGAGGCTTGTCCTGCCTACTACTGGTGATGTCCTTGATGGTCGTGGTTGTGGAGGTAGATACTTGGAATGATGTTTTGGCAAAGATGTTGGAAACATGTTTGGCAATGGAGTTGGTGGGAAGGACTATGTAACTCTTCTCGGCAGTGTCTTCTCTGGGTGTGAAGATATTTAATGCTCGCCGTCTGCAGTCTCTGATGAAGTGACGAGGATAGTGGAGTTTAGAAAATATTTGTTCAATTATAGTGCATTCTTCCTCAAGGAACTCGTTGCTGCAGATTCTGAGTGCACGCAGGAAGAAGCCTATAATTACACCACGTTTGGTTTTGGTGTCGTGGTGAGAGTAGAAGTGGAGAAGATCATTTTGGTTGGTGGGTTTTCGGTAGACTTTAAAACGAAGTTCGTGGTCAGCTTTGCAGAGCAGGACATCAAGGAAAGGAAGAGTGTTGTCGACTTCTTCTTCAAGTGTGAACTGGATTGAAGGCTCGACCTGGTTGAGCTTGTCTTGGAGAGCTTGAACGTTGAAGCGTTTAGGAGTTATGAGGAGAATGTCGTCAACATAACGGAGCCAGGTGACAGACGAAGGAATAATGGTGGAGAAACGTTCGGCTTCTAGATGTTCCATGTATAGGTTCGCCAGGACTGCACTGAGTGGCGAACCCATGGGTAGTCCAAAAGTCTGCTGAAAGAGGTGATTTTCGAAAGAGAACACGTAGATATTTCAGCCTATTATTCATCCATTTTGGGTCATTTCTATTTGATCTAATTTCCTTATAAGGGATAAACGTTCTTTGAGCAGCATGTATTGTGTTCAGAAAACTGTCATATTGATAGCTCTCTTCGTTAGCCCAGACAACAGATGATAAGTGTTCTCTAAGCCCATCGTAATCTGCTAAGCGAAAATCTGGGACTGTTACTGAGTTATCCCTACTATCATACTTCCATTCAATTCTACATGTAATTGATTTGTGGTCGCTAGCACCCAGTTCCTCTGAAACTTCTAAATTATTAACAAGGGATTCATTGTTTGCCAGAACTAAGTCAAGCAGGTTATTACCCCTTGTAGGTTCTGTCACAAACTGCTTCAAAAAACAATCCTGAACTACTTCTAAGAAATCGTATGATTCTAAATTCCCGGTCAAGAAATTCCAATCAATATGACTAAAGTTAAAGTCTCCTAGAATTACTACATTATCGTGCCTTGTGGCCCTAACAATTTCCTCCCATAGTAGTCTCCCTTGGTCCCTACCTAATTTTGGGGGACGGTATATCACACCTAAAATTAATTTTTCATGCCCCTCTGAAAATTCTATCCAAACAGACTCTGTATGTGTTACTTCAGACTTAATACCCGTTTTTATGCAACAGTTCAAGCGATCTCGGACATACAATGCCACCCCACCCCCCTTCCCGATACTTCTATCTACTTGGAACAATTTAAAACCCTGAATGTGACATTCTGCAGGCATGTCCCGACTTTTTGAATTAAACCACGTCTCAGTAATGGCAAATACGTCTATGTTACCTGCACTAGCAACTAGTCTCAACTCGTCCATCTTATTCCTAGCACTGCGACTATTTGTGTAATATTTAATGACCCTCCTATCTCTTTACCCTTCCTGCTCCTTTCTGTTATTCCACTAAACCTATTACTGTCATTGTCAATTAGTGCCACTGGCTTTCCAATATCCTCCTCATTTTGCCTGTTATTAGTTCTCCTAGTACTCATGTTACTACCCTGCAACTTCACAGTTTTCCCACCAAAACCCATACCACTAACTATTCCTAGTTTAAAGACCTAACAGCTCCCTCCACTGCGTTGGCCAGTGTTCCCACCCCACACCTAGACAAGTGAACCCCATCCCTGGCATACATGTCATTTCTGCCATAGAAGAGGTCCCAGTTGTCAATGAATGTTACCGCATTTTCCTTACAGTATTTGTCCAGCCAGCAATTGACACCAATTGCTTTGGACAACCATTTATTTCCAACTCCTCTCCTTGGCAAAATGCCACATATGACAGGTTTCCCACCCTTCTTCCTAATTATCTCTATATTCCTTATCGCTGTCAACTGCCTCAAATGTTCTATTGAAGAACGTTAGGTAAGACACATATGCAACAGTTAGGTATCTTTATTGTGAAACGTTTCGCCTACACAGTAGGCTTCTTCAGTCAAGTACAGAAAAGTTGATAGAAGCAGAAGATACTTGAAGACGATGTAATCAGTCCATCACCCTTAAAGTTTACATCGTCTTCAAGTATCTTCTGCTTCTATCAACTTTTCTGTACTTGACTGAAGAAGCCTACTGTGTAGGCGAAACGTTTCACAATAAAGATACCTAACTGTTGCATATGTGTCTTACCTAACAACCTGTCGGTATTTTATACCATTTTAATGTTCAATCTATTGAAGAACGTCAGTAAGTTTGTCAGGCAGGAACGACCTCTCGTGAATCCATGCTGAGATTCATTTATCAAGTTATGTTCTTCAAGGTGACTTCTGATAATGTCAGCTATAATTGATTCTAATAACTTGCCCACTATAGATGTCAGGCTTATTGGACGGTAATTTGAAGGAGTGGACTTATCCCCTGATTTGAATATAGGAACCACATTAGCCATCTTCCACAACACTGGTAAGGATGGATGCATTAAATACACTCGTTAATGGCTGACTAAGCTCCATCTTGCATTCCTTAAGTACCCTGGAAAACAGCTCATCGGGTCCCGGGGACTTATTTTGTTTCAGTTTGTCTATCTGTTTAATAACCATGTCCCTCGTGACAGCAATATTAGTTAACTTAAATTCATCAGGAACTAAGTAATCGTTGATTACTGGAATCTCATTTACATCTTCCTATGTAAAAACTGACAAAAAATAGTCATTAAATAAGGAGCACATTTCCAGTTCGTTATCCATCAGCTGTCCATTCCCAATTTTCAGAGGTCCTACTTTTTCCTTCACCTTCGTCCTATACACTTGAAAGAATCCCTTTGGATTAGTCTTTGATTCATTAGCAACTCTAATTTCATAGTCACGTTTAGCCTTTCTAATCGCCCTTTTTACTTCTCTTTTAAGCTGAACATATTGGTCAGTAAGGTTAACCTCTCCTCTTCTGATGCGCCTATAAATTCCCCTTTTCTCCCCTAATAGATGCTTTAGCCTCCTGTTAACCCATTTGGGATCATTGTTATTAGACCTAAATTCTCTCTGGGGAATGTATATTCTCTGGGCACTGTGTACATTATTAAGAAAACAATCATAAAAGCAGATCCCTTCATATTCATAAGTATGATTATCGTCAATAAAATCATTAGCTAGATAACCCCAATCAAGATTAGACAGATGTTCCCTAAGTCCATTATAATCGGCAGAACGAAAATCAGGGATTTTTACTGTATTATCATTATTCTTGCATTCCCAATTAATGCTAAAAGTGATGGATTTGTGATCACTTGCGCCAAGCTCTTCAGTGATCTCCAGATTATTCACGAGTGTTTCCTTATTTGACAAGACTAGGTCTAGCAAATTATTACCCCTGGTAGGCTCAGTTGCACTCTGTTTCAGAAAACAGTCCTGAACTGTTTCCATAAAGTCACTGGACTCTAGATTACCTGTCAAAGAATTCCAGTCAATTTGACTAAAGTTAAAGTCCCCTACTATGACTATGTTACTGTGTCCAGAAGCCCTAACAATTTCGTCCCAAAGAAGTCTCCCTCTATCGTGATCCAAGCCTGGAGGTCTGTATATTACACCTAGAATTAGTTTTTCTTGACCCTCCACGAACTCTACCCAAACAGACTCTGTTACTGCTCCATCTATTTTTATACCGGTTTTAATGCAACAATTAATATTTTCTCGAACATACAATGCAACTCCTCCCCCCTTCCCATTACATCTATCCACATTGAACAACTTAAATTCCTGAATATTACACTCAGCAGTCATATCCCGACTCTTTAAATCATACCACGTTTCAGTTAATGCAATGATATCAAAGTTCCCAGCACATGCTACCAAACGTAGTTCATTAATTTTATTTCTTGCACTTCGACTGTTAGCATAAAATACCATCATATGTTTTTTCTTCTGCACATTTTTCCTATTCATCTTTGTTTTTACACAATTTCTGAAATTATCATTACCCAGAGTTACTCCATGACAGTTACTATTAAGATTCTTAATATCAGAGCATAAGTCAATATATCCATACTCATTATTAATCATTTCCAAACCCATACCTCTAACTAATCCTAGTTTAAAGTCCTAACAACCCCCTCAACTGAGTTAGCAAGAAAACCCACACCTGCCCTGGATAAGTGAACCCCATCCCTGGAATACATGTCATTTCGGCCATAGAAGTTCTCCCAGTTGTCAATGAACGGTACTGCATTATCCTTACAGTGTTTATCCAGCCAACAATTAATACCAATTGCTCTGGACAACCATTCATTACCAACACCTCTTCTTGGCAAAATGCCACATATAACAGGGCGCCCCCCCTTCTTCCTAATTATGTCTATAGCTGTCCTGAACTTTCTAACTAAATCCTCACTTCTACGCTTGCCTACATCATTGCCTCCAGCACTGAGGCAAATAATAGGATTGATCCCATTACCATTCACGATGTTGTCAAGCCGGCTAACAATGTCCTCCATCCCAGCCCCAGGAAAGCATACCCTTTGTCTCCTACTCCTGTCCTTCAAGCAGAATGCCCTATCCATGTATCTAACCTAATTATCCCCAACAACAACAATATTCTTACCTTCCTTGTTGTCGTTCGTCGTGACGATCCCAGTAGTCGACTCACATTCGTCGGGTAGCACCGAGAATGCGTTGGAGGTTTCCACAGGAGTTTCCACGGCAGTCTCTTTCTTCTTCATCGTTTCTGGCTTTCCATTCGTCTTCTTGATCGTCAACTTCGTCGTCCCCTGCTGTCCAGCCACTGACCACGATCCCTTCTTGACCTGAGGACTCGAAACAGGAGGACTACTACGAATCCTCTTGTTTTCCTCGGTCAATCGCCGTATCTCCATCTTCGCTGCCCTCAATTCTTCCTTAAGTTGCTGGTAAAGTTGCTCGATGGAGGGCGTCTTGGTTCAGTCCACGGGAGCAAACAAGACACTTCTTCACAGAGTTAAGTACAGGTCACCACTGGGTTAAGTACAAATTCACAGAGAGCACACAAACAGGCCTTCACAGAGCTAAGTAAACGTCACCACTGACGTGTTGAGACTAGTTGCTAATGCAGGTAACATAGATGTATTTGCAATTACTGAGACGTGGTTTAATTCAAAAAGTCGGGACATGCCTGCAGAATGTCACATTCAGGGTTTTAAATTGTTCCAAGTAGATAGAAGTATCGGGAAGGGGGGTGGGGCGGCATTGTATGTCCGAGATCGCTTGAACTGTTGCATAAAAACGGGTATTAAGTCTGAAGTAACACATACAGAGTCTGTTTGGATAGAATTTTCAGAGGGGCATGACAAATTAATTTTAGGTGTGATATACCGTCCCCCAAATTTAGATAGGGACCAGGGGAGACTACTATGGGAGGAAATTGTTAGGGCCACAAGGCACGATAATGTAGTAATTCTAGGAGACTTTAACTTTAGTCATATTGATTGGAATTTCTTGACTGGGAATTTAGAATCATACGATTTCTTAGAAGTAGTTCAGGATTGTTTTTTGAAGCAGTTTGTGACAGAACCTACAAGTGGTAATAACCTGCTTGACTTAGTTCTGGCAAACAATGAATCCCTTGTTAATAATTTAGAAGTTTCAGAGGAACTGGGTGCTAGCGACCACAAATCAATTACATGTAGAATTGAATGGAAGTATGATAGCAGGGATAACTCAGTAACAGTCCCAGATTTTCGCTTAGCAGATTACGATGGGCTTAGAGAACACTTATCATCTGTTGACTGGGGTAACGAAGAGAGCTATCAATATGACAGTTTTCTGAACACAATACATGCTGCTCAAAGAACGTTTATCCCTTATAAGGAAATTAGATCAAATAGAAATGACCCAAAATGGATGAATAATAGGCTAAAATATCTACTAGGGCATAAGAAAGGAATATATAGGCGTATCAAAAGAGGCGAGGGTCATCTTATGAATCAGTATATTGACATTAAGAGGGACATTAAAAAGGGGATAAGAAAAGCTAAAAGGGACTATGAAATTAAAGTTGCCAGGGATTCTAAAACTAACCCAAAAAGTTTTTTCCAGGTCTATAGAACAAAAGTCAGAGATAAGATAGGTCCCCTTAAAAATAACTATATGCATCTTACTGACAAAGAGAATGAAATGTGCTCGATTTTAAATAATTATTTTCTCTCTGTTTTTACACAGGAGGACACTAATAATGTTCCTGTAATTAATTTTTATAGTGGATCAGGGGAGGATAAATTGTGTGGCATCACGGTCGCTGGTGAAGTGGTTGTGAGGCGGATGGACAGACTGGGGCAGGGTGGGTCACCGGGTCCTGATGAGGTTTTTTCGGGGGTTCTAGGAGAGTGCAGGGTTTAGGTCTGTGAACCGTTAATTAATCCAAATAAACAATATCATATTCCTTATCACTGTCAACTGCCTCAAATGTTCTATTGAAGAACGTCAGTAAGTTTGTCAGGCAGGAACGACCTCTCGTGAATCCATGCTGAGATTCATTTATCAAGTTATGCTCTTCAAGGTGACTTCTGATAATGTCAGCTATAATTGATTCTAATAACATGCCCACTATAGATGTCAGGCTTATTGGACGTGTGACGTGGTGACGTGTACTTAGCTCTGTGAAGACCTGTTTGTGTGCTCTCTTGAGCAGCTTTACCAGCAGCTGAGAGAAGAACTCAGAGTTGCTAAACTGGAGATACGGCGATTAACGGAGGAGAACAAGAGGATTCGTAGTAATCCACCTGTTGTGAGTCCCCAGGTTAAGAAGGGAGCTTGGTCAGTGGTCGGGAAACATGGAACCAACCTGAAGATTAAGAAAACGGTTGGAGAGGCAGAAACAACGAGAAACCAGAAGACTGCCGTGGAAACTTCCAACTCATTCTCGGTGCTACCTGACGAATGTGAGTGTTCTACTGGGAATGCCACAACGAGCACCAAGGAAGCATTGGCAGACGTGAGTGAGACATCCCTAAAAACCCCAACGAAGACCATCGAGAACGTCATGACGAATTCTACAAGTGGTGTAATGCTACCTGGCGAATGTGAGTCGACTACTCGGAGCATCACTACGGACGACGCCAAGGAAGGTAAAAACATTGTTGTTGTTGGGGATAGCCAGATTAGGTACATGGATAGGGCATTCTGTTTGAAGGATAGGAGTAGGAGGCAGAGAGTATGTTTTCCTGGGGCTGGGATGAAGGATATTGTTAGCCGTCTGGATGACATCATGAGAGGTAATGGGAGCAATCCTATTATCTGTCTCAGTGCTGGAGGCAACGATGTTGGCAGACATAGGAGTGAGGACCTGATTAGCAGGTATAGGTCAGCAAAAGAGATAATTAGGAAGAAGGGTGGCAAACCTGTCATATGTGGCATTTTGCCAAGGAGAGGAGTTGGAAATGAATGGTTGTCCAGAGCAATTGGTGTCAATTGCTGGCTGGACAAATACTGTAAGGAAAATGCGGTAACATACATTGACAACTGGGACCTCTTCTATGGCAGAAATGACATGTATGCCAGGGATGGGGTTCACTTATCTAGGTGTGGGGTGGGAGCACTGGCCAACGCAGTGGAGGGAGCTGTTAGGTCTTTAAACTAGGAATAGTTAGTGGTATGGGTTTCGGCGGGAAAACTGTGAAGTCGCAGGGTAGTAACATGAGTACTAGGAGAACTAGTAATAGGCAAAATGAGGAGGATATTGGAAAGCCAGTGGCACTAATAGACAATGACAGTAATAGGTTTAGTGGAATAACAGAAAGGAGCAGGAAGGGTAAATAGATAGGAGGGTCATTAAATATTTATTACACAAATAGTCGCAGTGCTAGGAATAAGATTGACGAGTTGAGACTAGTTGCTAGTGCAGGTAACATAGATGTATTTGCCATTACTGAGACGTGGTTTAATTCAAAAAGTCGGGACATGCCTGCAGAATGTCACATTCAGGGTTTTAAATTGTTCCAAGTAGATAGAAGTATCGGGAAGGGGGGTGGGGTGGCATTGTATGTCCGAGATCGCTTGAACTGTTGCATAAAAACAGGTATTAAGTCTGAAGTAACACATACAGAGTCTGTTTGGATAGAATTTTCAGAGGGGCATGAAAAATTAATTTTAGGTGTGATATACCGTCCTCCAAATTTAGATAGGGACCAGGGGAGACTACTATGGGAGGAAATTGTTAGGGCCACAAGGCACGATAATGTAGTAATTCTAGGAGACTTTAACTTTAGTCATATTGATTGGAATTTCTTAACTGGGAATTTAGAATCATACGATTTCTTAGAAGTAGTTCAGGATTGTTTTTTGAAGCAGTTTGTGACAGAACCTACAAGGGGTAATAACCTGCTTGACTTAGTTCTGGCAAACTATGAATCCCTTGTTAATAATTTAGAAGTTTCAGAGGAACTGGGTGCCAGCGACCACAAACCAATTACATTTAGAATTGAATGGAAGTATGATAGTAGGGATAACTCAGTAACAGTCCCAGATTTTCGCTTAGCAGATTACGATGGGCTTAGAGAACACTTATCATCTGTTGACTGGGGTAACGAAGAGAGCTATCAATATGACAGTTTTCTGAACACAATACATGCTGCTCAAAGAACGTTTATCCCTTATAAGGAAATTAGATCAAATAGAAATGACCCAAAATGGATGAATAATAGGCTGAAATATCTACTAGGGCATAAGAAAGGAATTTATAGGCGTATCAAAAGAGGCGAGGGTCATCTTATGAATCAGTATATTGACATTAAGAGGGACATTAAAAAGGGGATAAGAAAAGCTAAAAGGGACTATGAAATTAAAGTTGCCAGGGACTCTAAAACTAACCCAAAAAGTTTTTTCCAGGTCTATAGAACAAACGTCAGAGATAAGATAGGTCCCCTTAAAAATAACTATGGGCATCTTACTGACAAAGAGAATGAAATGTGCTCGATTTTAAATAATTATTTTCTCTCGGTTTTTACACAGGAAGACACTAGTAGTGTTCCGGTAATTAATTTTTATAGTGGGCCAGAAGATAAATTATGTAACATCATAGTCACTAGTGAAATGGTTGTGAAGCAGATAGACCGACTGAAGCAAAATAAGTCACCGGGTCCTGATGAGGTTTTTTCAAGGGTTCTAAAGGAATGCAAAATGGAAGTCTGTGAACCATTAACTAATATTTTTAATTTATCTCTTCAAACAGGTGTAGTGTCTGATATGTGGAAGATGGCTAATGTAATTCCTATTTTTAAAACAGGGGACAAGTCGTTACCGTCAAATTACCGCCCAATAAGCCTGACCTCAATTGTAGGCAAATTACTAGAGTCAATTATAGCTGAGATTATAAGAAGCCATCTCGATAAGCATAGCTTGATTAATGATACTCAGCATGGATTCACAAGAGGCCGGTCTTGTCTAACTAATTTATTAACTTTCTTCAGTAAAGCTTTTGAGGCTGTTGACCACGATAAAGAATTTGATATTATTTACTTAGATTTTAGTAAGGCATTTGATAGAGTTCCGCACCAAAGACTGTTGAAGAAAGTAGCAGCTCATGGCATTGGGAGAAGGGTGCTCTCGTGGATCGAATCATGGCTCACAGACAGGAAGCAAAGAGTGTCCATAAATGGGGTTAAATCCGAGTGGGGATCAGTAACAAGTGGCGTTCCACAGGGATCAGTCTTGGGCCCGTTGTTGTTTATAATATATATCAATGATCTTGATGAAGGAATTACTAGTGATATGAGCAAATTCGCCGATGACACGAAGATAGAACATAAGAACATAAGAAAGGAGGAACACTGCAGCAGGCCTGTTGGCCCATACTAGGCAGGTCCTTTACAATTCATCCCACTAACAAACATTTGACCTACCCAATTTTCAATGCTACCCAAGAAATAAGCTCTGATGTGCAAGTCCCACTCAAATCCAACCCATCCCACTCATGTATTTATCCAACCTAAATTTGAAACTACCCAAAGTCCTAGCCTCAATAACCCAACTAGGTAGACTGTTCCACTCATCTACTACCCTATTTCCAAACCAATACTTACCTATGTCCTTTCTAAATCTAAACTTATCTAATTTAAATCCATTACTGCGGGTTCTCTCTTGGAGAGATATTCTCAAGACCTTGTTAATATCCCCTTTATTAATACCTATCTTCCACTTATACACTTCGATCAGGTCTCCCCTCATTCTTCGTCTAACAAGTGAATGTAACTTAAGAGTCTTCAATCTTTCTTCATAAGGAAGATTTCTAATGCTATGTATTAATTTAGTCATCCTACGCTGAATGTTTTCTAACGAATTTATGTCCATTCTGTAATATGGAGACCAGAATTGAGCTGCATAATCTAGGTGAGGCCTTACTAATGAGGTATAAAGCTGCAGTATGACCTCTGGACTTCTGTTGCTTACACTTCTTGATATAAATCCCAGTAATCTATTTGCCTTATTACGTACGCTTAGGCATTGCTGTCTTGATTTAAGGTTGCTGCTTACCATAACCCCCAAGTCCTTTTCGCAATCTGTATGGTTAAGTTCTACATTATTTAACTTATAAGTGATAGGGTTATGGACACTCCCGAGCCTCAGAACCTTGCATTTATCTACATTGAACTGCATCTGCCACTTTTCTGACCAAGAGTAGAGTTTGTCTAAATCCTCCTGAAGTTCCCTAACATCTACGTTTGAATCAATTATCCTACCTATCTTCGTGTCATCGGCGAATTTGCTCATATCACTAGTAATTCCTTCATCAAGATCATTGATATATATTATAAACAACAACGGGCCCAAGACTGATCCCTGTGGAACGCCACTTGTTACTGATCCCCACGAACGAACGAACGAAAGTTCAGGTAAGATCCCAAATGGGATGAGCGGGGAAGACGGGACAGACGAAGAATAGTGCTGGAGAGGAGTGTTCTTAGTCGTAGAAATAGAGCCAGGGCTTAACCCAGCAGCAAAGGCGATCGTGGGACAGATATTGAAAAGAGAAATTCCGGTTCTTCTGTTGGGACTCCGGTGGGGTGAGCTGGGAGTAAGGGACTTGCGACGTTTAGAGCTAGAGAGGAGTGCAGAACTGAGTCATGTTTTAACCCAAAAAAGCTAAGGCGAACGTGGGTCAGAGAATGGTACCTGTCTTAGAAGGTACCTGTCAGCGGATCCAAGGTTATTTGTAAGTAGGGTTATAAGCAGGATCATGCAAGGAGTAGAAAAGGTTTTGTTGGTTTGTGGGTCTGCGAATGTCTTCGTCAAGGAGAGAGGTCCAGTAGTCATGTCGTGTCTCAAGTTTGTCTATCTGTCTGTCACTGAGCCTCTTCCAGTACAGATTCAGCGCAGGGACGTCTAACTGGGCATGGAGAGACTCGCTTGTGGCGAAGTCCTCCCATCTGACATCAAGCACCCAGCGCAGCGCCTTGTTCTGGACACGCTGCAGTTTAAGTAAGTTTGTTTTTGCTGCAAGAGAGAGGGCTAGAGGAGAGTAAGTTATCAGAGGACGTATTAGGGATTTGTAGAGGTGTAGTTTGGTGCGTTGAGAGGCATGTTTCAGCTTGTAGAGGCCCGCAAGGGCCTTACTAGCTATTGCATGCCTTGAGTGAATGTGTCCGTGTAAACGAAGAAGGTAGTCAAGATTAACGCCAAGGACAGTGACAGATTTTGTGATAGGGAAGTAAGTGCGGGTGTCAGCTGTTCTGAGTTCGATAGGTAATGGAGGATCACGATTCCTGTAGTTAAAATACGTAATGCTGGATTTTGCTGCATTGGTTTTGATCCTCCATTTTTGTTCCCAGATGGCTATCCTGTCAACCTCATTTTGTGTTTTGTGTGTGAGTGTATCTATATTGGCATGAGTGATAAGTTGTGTAATGTCGTCTGCATAGGCTAGTGTGATGGAGTTGTGGTATATAGGTGTTGGAATGTCGTTAGTGTATAAAATGTAGAGGGTAGGGGAAAGGACAGATCCCTGGGGTACTCCAGCATTTAGTGTGAAGTAGTCAGAGTAACAGCCTTGGAATTTGATTCTCATGGTACGGCCGTCTAGGAAGTTGCAGAGGAGTTTACGAGTATTGAGAGGCAGGTTGAAGTTAGTGCAGAGTTTGTACTTGAGCCCCTCGTGCCACACAGTGTCAAAAGCTTTTTCAACGTCTTTTGCAACCAGGGCTGTCCTGTTTCTTTGTTTTGTGTTTATGTGGATGTAGTTGAGAATGATGTTAATGGCATCCTGTGTGGATCTGTGTGTTCTGAAGCCAAACTGGCCATCTGAAAGTAGAGAATTATGTTCCAGGTATCTGCGAAGGCGATGATTAATGAGTTTTTCAAAGAGTTTTCCTAAAGTTTCGAGGAGGCTGATAGGGCGATAGTTTCTAGGGTCAGAGTGGTCTTTATTGGGTTTAGGAAGGAGGATAGCAGTAGCAGCTTTGAAGAGGGAAGGGAAGTATCCAGAGGCAAGGGAGGCATTGAGGAGGTTTGTGTAGGCAGTAATGATAGAGTCAGGAAGGTGTTTCAGGATAATATGATTTAGGCCAGAGGCACCAGGAGCCTTTGGAGGAAGGTGTCTGAGGAGAGTTTTAATGTCTGTGTTGGTGAAAGGAGTGTCGAGTTCTTGGGAGGAGGTAAGAGTGTGTAGATGTATGTGGCTGTCTGGTTTTGTTTCTTGTGTGTGTGCAGTGTTCCAGTGTTCTATGTTCTGAATGTGTTGAATAACGTTAGGGTGAGGTGGGTGAGCGTGGAAGATGTTCTCCCAGATGTGTTTGAAGATGTTGGTAGCAGCCTGTGGGTCTGAGATGTGTGTGTTGTTGTGGGTGATGTGTTTGAATTTGTTGGTGGGAGTAGTGCCTCTGATTTTTTTGATAAAGTTCCAGAAGGCTTTAGTGTTTTTAACACGCTGCCTGTCCGCTTGTTGTATTAGTCGTGACCAGTGATTGTTGTGGTCTTGGTCTAGGCTGTGTAAAATGTTGTTTCTAAGGTAAGTGAGATCTAATCGGACTTGATTAAATCTATGTGTGTTGTAGAGGAAGCGGTTGTGGTAGCAGATAATTAGTCTTCTTGTTCTGAGTGACGGTTTGAAGGAATAACGAGTGGTGTGAGTTTTCTTTGGTATTGCGATGTTGGCTGCTTGTGTAATGGTGTCCTGGATGAGATCAAGTTGAGTATCGATGTCAGAGATAGGTTTGTTGTTGTAGTCATAGGTGAGGTTAATATTGTCTATGTGTTGTTTGAAAGCATCCCAGTCAGCGTTCTTGTAGGAGAATGAAGGTGTGGTTGGAATGAGGATAGGGTTGGAGGAGATGTGTAAGATGACTGGGATGTGATCAGAGCCTGTAATATGGCCAGGTGAGATGTAATGTTGAAATAGAGAGCTGGCTCGGTTTGCCAGAATGATGTCTGGTTTGCCTTGGCCCGTGTGGTTGAAGAAGGTATTGAAGTCTGGGCCAAGATGAATTAGGTGTTTATGGTTTGTGAAGTTGAGTAATTGGTGACCAAGTTGGTTGTTACTGGTGTGATGAAAGGCAGTGTGTTTGGCATTCATGTCAGCTAGTAGGTAAGTTGGTGTGTTGGTGTAGTTGAAGACTAAGGAGAGGTCGTGTATGTTGAGAGTAGTGTTTGGGCGAGCATAGGTGGTGAAAAAGATAAAGGGGCCAAGGTGGGTGTGTATTCTGACCGCAAGACAGTGTTGGTGAATAAAAGGGATTGGGAGAAATTCATGTTTTATGTTGGTTGTGGTGGAGTGGGCGAAGGTGGATGCAGAGGAAGTGGAAGTTTTGGTAAGCTGTGAGGAAGTGGAAGCTTTGGAAGGGGATGAAGTGGGTAAGGAAGTGGGGGGAGGGGTGGTCGTAGCAGTAGCAGTAGGGGTGTTGGTGGGAGGTGTAGAAGTAGTGAAGAGAGGTAGTGGAGGAGGAGAGCTGGTGGGAGTAGGAAGTGGGGGGGTGGGAGAGAGGAAGGAGGGAGAGGTTGTAGGAGGCTTGGAAGAGAAGCAGGAAGGAGGGATAATTAAAGAGGGAAGATTGTTAGCAGACAAGATTAGGTTAAGGACATGTGAGTAGTCTGATTGGTAAGCTTGTGAGATTACCATCGCAGAGTGGGCAGCAGTGGCAAGTTGACAGTTAGTTTTGTAGTCTAGTGTGGGTGTAGAAGGAGAAGTGCTTGTAGCCTGTGTGTTGGTGTTTGATGTGTGTAGAGTAGAAGAGGTAGACCAAGTGCGTGGGGAGGCCCAGGCATTGGGGGTAGGGGAGGGAGGTGTGGAAGGGGAGGGAGGTAAGGAAGGGGAGGGAGGAGCAGGGAAGGGGTTGGGTAGGGAGGGAGGTTGGTTTGCTCTGAGGGAGGAGAGAATGTGCTTTCTAGAAGGGCAGGAATTTGCAACTGCAGTGTGTGACCCGCCGCAGTTAGAACATTTAAGGGGGAGGTTGCAAGTATTCCAGAAGTGGCCAGTTGCTGAACATCTGGAGCAGACTTGTGTAGATGTGCATGTGTTTTTGTCGTGGCCGAATTTGTAGCATTTAAGACATTGTGTGATTGGGTGGAAGTTCGGAGTGAAGAGAGCGTTTGGAGGAATGCGGATGGTCTTGGCAAAGATTCCTTGACTGAAGAGTGTAGAGGCGTCAGCAGGAGTAGAACAGCGTATTTTGAGAATGGTAGAGTTTTCTGGTCTGTAAATATCGTCAACAGAAACTTTGTTCTTAGTACTGATATCTTTTATTAAGTCTTCTTTGTCTGTGTCATAGGCTGTCAGGAGAGAGTAGTCTACGTGTTTAGCAATGACTGCTTTTGGCACGGTGCTCAGGAGTCCAAATAATGGTGAAGCCTGCGTTGAGAAGTTTTTGTCTGGTATCGCTTGAGGTGTACGCTTCGTAGGAATGTTTGTCAAGAAGGAGTTTGAAGCCTGAGTTGGTTTTGAAGACTTTAAGTTGAGGTGCACCAGTGATCTGATATAATAAATTTTCCGGACAGATAGTGGCATCAGGATTAGAAAATTTGAGGTTTAGCGAGAAGGAATTGGATTTAGTAGAAGCAGAGGCAGGTGTGGGAGGTTGGGGGAGAGTGGAAGGGGGGTGGGAGGTGGAAGGCAACGAAGGCATCGTCTAATTACGAAAAGATGTAATTGGAGGTGACAATCGGCCAAAAAGTGAGAGTACTCAGCTAGGCAAGTACGTGTAAGTAGACACACGTACTTGCCTGGCGCAGGACACTGAGGAGGTGAACTGTAGCTTGATGGAGCACTGTATATCCTGAGTGGTGGCGAGACTGGCTGTATGGCGTGCAGTCAACAGGCGAGGAGAATTCAGGCAGCAAGAGGCTTCTTGCCCTTCGGTCGGCAACCACCGACGCACCAATCCTGATGGTGGAGAGGAAGACGAAGGTCCAGCAAGCACTACTCAAAGCACTACTCAACACGGGGTAATTTCGAGAGAGGCGAGATCGTCGATGTGTTAGGTAAGCACACGTCACCACTCGAGCTAAGTCGCTTGATCGCTTCTCACTGTCGAAGTGTTCTGATCCCCACTCGGATTTAACCCCATTTATGGACACTCTCTGCTTCCTGTCTGTGAGCCATGATTCGATCCACGAGAGCACCCTTCCCCCAATGCCATGAGCTGCTACTTTCTTCAACAGTCTTTGGTGCGGAACTCTATCAAATGCCTTACTAAAATCTAAGTAAATAATATCAAATTCTTTATCGTGGTCAACAGCCTCAAAAGCTTTACTGAAAAAAGTTAATAAATTAGTTAGACAAGACCGGCCTCTTGTGAATCCATGCTGAGTATCATTAATCAAGCTATGCTTATCGAGATGGCTTCTTATAATTTGAGCTATAATTGACTCTAGTAATTTGCCTACAATTGAGGTCAGGCTTATTGGGCGGTAATTTGACGGTAACGACTTGTCCCCTGTTTTAAAAATAGGAATTACATTAGCCATCTTCCACATATCAGACACTACACCTGTTTGAAGAGATAAATTAAAAATATTAGTTAATGGTTCACAGACTTCCATTTTGCATTCCTTTAGAACCCTTGAAAAAACCTCATCAGGACCCGGTGACTTATTTTGCTTCAGTCGGTCTATCTGCTTCACAACCATTTCACTAGTAACTATGATGTTACATAATTTATCTTCTTCTGGCCCACTATAAAAATTAATTACCGGAACACTACTAGTGTCTTCCTGTGTAAAAACCGAGAGAAAATAATTATTTAAAATCGAGCACATTTCATTCTCTTTGTCAGTAAGATGCCCATAGTTATTTTTAAGGGGACCTATCTTATCTCTGACTTTTGTTCTATATACCTGGAAAAAACTTTTTGGGTTAGTTTTAGAATCCCTAGCAACTTTAATTTCATAGTCCCTTTTAGCTTTTCTTATCCCCTTTTTAATGTCCCTCTTAGTGTCAATATACTGATTCATAAGATGACCCTCGCCTCTTTTGATACGCCTATAAATTCCTTTCTTATGCCCTAGTAGATATTTCAGCCTATTATTCATCCATTTTGGGTCATTTTTATTTGATCTAATTTCTTTATAAGGGATAAATGTTCTTTGAGCAGCATGTATTGTGTTCAGAAAACTGTCATATTGATAGCTCTCTTCGTTACCCCAGTCAACAGATGATAAGTGTTCTCTAAGCCCATCGTAATCTGCTAAGCGAAAATCTGGGACTGTTACTGAGTTATCCCTACTATCATACTTCCATTCAATTCTAAATGTAATTGATTTGTGGTCGCTAGCACCCAGTTCTTCTGAAACTTCTAAATGATTAACAAGGGATTCATTGTTTGCCAGAACTAAGTCAAGCAGGTTATTACCCCTTGTAGGTTCTGTCACAAACTGCTTCAGAAAACAATCCTGAACTACTTCTAAGAAGTCGTATGATTCTAAATTCCCAGTCAAGAAATTCCAATCAATATGACTAAAGTTAAAGTCTCCTAGAATTACTACATTATCGTGCCTTGTGGCCCTAACAATTTCCTCCCATAGTAGTCTTCCCTGGTCCCTATCTAAATTTGGGGGACGGTATATCACACCTAAAGTTAATTTTTCATGCCCCTCTGAAAATTCTATCCAAACAGACTCTGTATGTGTTACTTCAGACTTAATACCCGTTTTAATGCAACAGTTCAAGCGATCTCGGACAAATGAGTGTACGAAACACATTAAGAGAATTGTAATGAGAGCACACAAGAGTTACAGACCCACTAGTGCTACAGACACACGCATCAACACCGCTCCCAACAAAGTTATAATTCTTCCCAACAGCCAGGTTGCACTAAACGTCTCAAAAGTACTTTTACAAGCTAACACCAGAGTCGCCATCGCTTCTAGCACTTCAATAAAGGATCTAACCAGGACAAAACCCAAGCACCACGAACCAGTCAATGCAGGAGTTTACACTATACCCTGTGGAGGCTGTGACAAGATCTACGTAATAAAGTTGGTAGAGTTACCGACAATATGTAAAGTAAAAGGACACAAGTGCAACTAATGTGACATTTATTGTGGCAACGTTTCGCTCTCCAGGAGCTTTATCAAGCCATTACAAACAAT
The DNA here is from genome assembly GCF_038502225.1 of Cherax quadricarinatus. Lineage (NCBI taxonomy): Eukaryota > Metazoa > Arthropoda > Malacostraca > Decapoda > Parastacidae > Cherax > Cherax quadricarinatus. Next base: position 18,450 of record NW_027197813.1, read on the forward strand.
ACATGGACACAGAGGGTATATAAAGGCTCTGAGTGAGGTGCAATACTAGTGAGGTACCATTTCGATGTTCACTAGTGGTAGTAGTAGTAGTAACAAAAATAATACAATATGGAAGAGCAAATAATTCGTACATGAGTAAAAGGATATAAAAGCTATTACTTGGGTAACATAAAAATAGGTTGGACAAATATAGACTGGAAAGAGGCAGGTTCTTTTCGGTGTTCACTCTCTGTAATGTGCTTGTGTAGTATAACAGGAGAGACTATGTGATGGCAGGGTTTACTGTTTTCAGGAGGATTCTTGCTAAGACTTCGGAGATGGTGAAGCTGCCGTTGTTTTGTTTAATTGTATTCGAGACAGCGATCAGTGCTGATTCAAGGCACTTGCGTGTGCGGAAATTAGTTTCTCTGATCACTAATTGGGCGTCTCTGAATTTCATGAGATGATTGGTGGAATTTCGGTGTTGTACACAGGCGTTGTTTAAGTTGTCGTTCCTACATGCGTAAATGTGTTCATTGAGGCGGGTGTCGAGGTTTCTTGCTGTTTCACCTACGTAGATCTTGTCACAGCCTCCACAGGGTATAGTGTAAACTCCTGCATTGACTGGTTCGTGGTGCTTGGGTTTTGTCCTGGTTAGATCCTTTATTGAAGTGGTAGAAGCGATGGCGACTCTGGTGTTAGCTTGTGAAAGTACTTTTGAGACGTTGAGTGCAACCTGGCTGTTGGGAAGAATTATAACTTTGTTGGGAGCGGTGTTGATGCGTGGAGAATTGATGATCTGAAGAGCTCTTTTCTTGCAGTCTTTGATGAAAAAAGAAGGAAATTGTAACTCAGTTTTTCTTTCAATAACAAGCTCTACAAACAAACCTACGGCATGGGAATGGGGTCCCCAATAAGTGCCGTCCTAGCCAACTTATACATGGAACACCTAGAGTCCGAACACTTCTCCAACATCATCCCTTCAAGCGTCACTTGGTTACGTTACGTGGACGATGTCCTCGTAATAACTCCAAAACGTTTTGATGTACGGGATCTTCAGGCAAGGCTCAACGCAGTTGAACCAGCGATTCAGTTTACACTAGAAGAGTCCAATGACAAGCTACCTTTCCTCGACGTCCTCATTCAGAAAGTAGACAACAACCTAAGATTTCAAGTTTATCGGAAACCCACCAATAAAAATGATCTCACACACTTCTATTCCAGTCAAGATACCAAGACCAAAAGAGGCATCATCATCGGGTTTTTCCTAAGAGCATACCGAATTTGTAGTCCTGAGTTTCTTGACGAGGAATGTACTTACATTCACCAAACATTCACTGAGTTACAATTTCCTTCTTTTTTCATCAAAGACTGCAAGAAAAGAGCTCTTCAGATCATCAATTCTCCACGCATCAACACCGCTCCCAACAAAGTTATAATTCTTCCCAACAGCCAGGTTGTACTCAACGTCTCAAAAGTACTTTCACAAGCTAATACCAGAGTCGCCATCGCTTCTACCACTTCAATAAAGGATCTAACCAGGACAAAACCCAAGCACCACGAACCAGTCAATGCAGGAGTTTACACTATACCCTGTGGAGGCTGTGACAAGATCTACGTAGGTGAAACAGCAAGAAACCTCGACACCCGCCTCAATGAACACATTTACGCATGTAGGAACGACAACTTAAACAACGCCTGTGTACAACACCGAAATTCCACCAATCATCTCATGAAATTCAGAGACGCCCAATTAGTGATCAAAGAAACTAATTTCCGCACACGCAAGTGCCTTGAATCAGCACTGATCGCTGTCTCGAATACAATTAAACAAAACAACGGCAGCTTCACCATCTCCGAAGTCTTAGCAAGAATCCTCCTGAAAACAGTAAACCCTGCCATCACATAGTCTCTCCTGTTATACTACACAAGCACATTACAGAGAGTGAACACCGAAAAGAACCTGCCTCTTTCCAGTCTATATTTGTCCAACCTATTTTTATTTTACCCAAGTAATAGCTTTTATATCCTTTTACTCATGTACGAATTATTTGCTCTTCCATATTGTATTTTTTTGTTACTACTACTACTACCACTAGTGAACATCGAAATGGTACCTCACTAGTATTGCACCTCACTCAGAGCCTTTATATACCCTCTGTGTCCATGTATTGTTTGTAATGGCTTGATAAAGCTATTGGAGAGCGAAACGTTGCCACTATAAATGTCACATTAGTTGCACTTGTGTCCTTTTACTTTACAAGATCTACGTAGGTGAAACAGCAAGAAACCTCGACACCCGCCTCAATGAACACATTTACGCCTGTGTACAACACCGAAATTCCACCAATCATCTCATGAAATTCAGAGACGCCCAATTAGTGATCAAAGAAACTAATTTCCGCAGACGCAAGTGCCTCGAATCAGCACTGATCGCTGTTTCGAAAACAATTTAACAAAACAACGGCAGCTTCACCATCTCCGAAGTCTTAGCAAGAATCCTCCAGAAAACAGTAAACCCTGCCATCACATAGTCTCTCCTGTTATACTACACAAAGCACATTACAGAGAGTGAACACTGAAACAACCTGCCTCTTTCCAGTCTATATTTGTCCAACCTATTTTTTTGTTACCCAAGTAATAGCTTTTATATCCTTTTACTCATGTACGAATTAATTGCTCTACCATATTGTATTATATTTTTGTCACCACTACTACTACTACTACCACTAGTGAACATCGAAATGGTACCTCACTAGTATTGAACCTCACTCTGAGCCTTTATATACCCTCTGTGTCCATGTATTGTTTGTAATGGCTTGATAAAGCTACTGGAGAGCGAAACGTTGCCACAATAAAATGTCACATTAGTTGCACTTGTGTTCTTTTACTTTACATATTGTCGGTAATTCTACCAACTTTATTACAGACACACGTTACAGACACGCATGTTACAGACAAACACGTGTAACAGACACACGTTACAGACGCACACGTGTAACAGACACACACGTTACAGGCACATACAGGTTACAGATACACACGTTACAGACACACACGTTACAGACACACACGTTACAGACACACACGTTACAAACACATACACAATACAGACACACACGTTACAGACTCACACATTACAGATACACGTTACAGGCACACACATGTTGCAGACACAGACTTGTTACAGACACATACGTTAGAGACACGCACGTTACAGACACATACACGTTGCAGACACACACGTGTTACATACACACAAGTTACAAACACACACGTTACAAACACACACACACGTTACAGACACACACGTTACAGACACACATGTTTCAGACACACGTCACAGACACACACGTTAGAGAAACACACGTTACAGACACACACACATGTTACAGACACACACGTTACAGACACATACGTTACAGACACGCATGTTACAAACACACATGTTTCAGACATACGTCACAGACACACACGTTACAGAAGCACACATTACAGACACACACTTGTTACAGACACACACACATGTTACAGACACATACGTCAAAGACGCACACACGTTAAAGACACACAAACGTTACAGATACACACGTTACAGACACACACGTTGCACACACGTGTAACAGACACTCTTTACAGACACACACGTAACAGACACATACACGTTACAGACACATACACGTTGCAGACACAAACGTTACAAACACACACTTTACAGACACACACGTTACAGACACAAACGTTACAGACACACACGTTTCAGACAAACGTTACATACACACACACACACACACACACACACACATTGCATTTTCTTGGACTGCAAGAAGGCGTTTGACACAGTTCCACACAAGAGATTGGTGCAAAAACTGGAGGACCAAGCAGGGATAACAGGGAAGGCACTACAATGGATCAGGGAATACTTGTCAGGAAGACAGCAGCGAGTCATGGTACGTGGTGAGGTGTCAGAGTGGGCACCTGTGACCAGCGGGGTCCCGCAGGGGTCAGTCCTAGGACCAGTGCTGTTTCTGGTATTTGTGAACGACATGACGGAAGGAATAGACTCTGAGGTGTCCCTGTTTGCAGATGACGTGAAGTTGATGAGAAGAATACACTCGATCGAAGACCAGGCAGAACTACAAAGGGATCTGGACAGGCTGCAGAACTGGTCCAGCAAGTGGCTCCTGGAGTTCAATCCCACCAAGTGCAAAGTCATGAAGATTGGGGAAGGGCAAAGAAGGCCGCAGACGGAGTACAGTCTAGGGGGTCAGAGACTACAAACCTCACTCAAGGAAAAAGATCTTGGGGTGAGTATAACACCAGGCACATCTCCTGAAGCGCACATCAACCAAATAACTGCTGCAGCATATGGGCGCCTAGCAAACCTCAGAACAGCATTCCGACATCTTAATAAGGAATCGTTCAGGACCCTGTACACCGTATACGTTAGGCCCATATTGGAGTATGCGGCACCAGTTTGGAACCCACACCTAGCCAAGCACGTAAAGAAACTAGAGAAAGTGCAAAGGTTTGCAACAAGACTAGTCCCAGAGCTAAGAGGTATGTCCTACGAGGAGAGGTTAAGGGAAATCAACCTGACGACACTGGAGGACAGGAGAGATAGGGGGGACATGATAACGACATACAAAATACTGAGAGGAATTGACAAGGTGGACAAAAACAGGATGTTCCAGAGATTGGACACAGTAACAAGGGGACACAGTTGGAAGCTAAAGACACAGATGAATCACAGGGATGTTAGGAAGTATTTCTTCAGCCACAGAGTAGTCAGTAAGTGGAATAGTTTGGGAAGCGATGTAGTGGAGGCAGGATCCATACATAGCTTTAAGCAGAGGTACGATAAAGCTCACGGCTCAGGGAGAGTGACCTAGTAGCGATCAGTGAAGAGGCGGGGCCAGGAGCTCGGACTCGACCCCCGCAACCTCAACTAGGTGAGTACAACTAGGTGAGTACACACACACACACACACACACACACACGTTACAGACACACGTTACAGACTCAACCATGTTATAGACACACATGTTACAGGCACACAAATGTTACAGTCACACACACGTTACAGATACACACATGTTACAGATACACACATGTTACAGATACACACGTTACAGACACACGTGTTAGACATCCACAAGTTACAGACACACAAATGTTACAGGCACACACGTCACAGACACCCACATGTTACAGACACACACATGTTACAGACACACAAATGCTAAACACACACACACATACTACAGACACACACATGTTACAGATACACACATGTTACAGACACACGTCAGAGACACACACGTAAAAGAAGCACACGTTAGAGACACACACATGTTACAGACACACACACATGTTACAGACACACACACGTTACAGACACACATACGTTAAAGACACACACACGTTAAAGACACAAAAACGTTACAGATACACACGTTACAGACACACACGTTGCACACACGTGTAACACACTCTTTACAGACACACACGTAACAGACACATACACGTTACAGACACATACACGTTGCAGACACAAACGTTACAAACACACACGTTACAGACACACACGTTACAGACACAAACGTTACAGACACACACGTTACAGACAAACGTTACAGACACACACACACACACACACACGTTACAGACACACGTTACAGACTCAAACATGTTATAGACACACATGTTACAGACTCACATGTTACAGACACACGTCAGAGACACACACGTAACAGAAGCACACGTTAGAGACACACACATGTTACAGACACACACACATGTTACAGACACACACACGTTACAGACACACATACGTTAAAGACACACACACGTTAAAGACACACAAACGTTACAGATATACATGTTAGAGACACACACGTTAAAGACACATACACGTTGCAGACACACGTTACAGACACACATGTTGCAGACACACCATACAGATACAAACACGTTAAAGACACACACGTGATACAGACGCACATGTTACAGTTGCACGTTGCAGATACACACACGTTATAGACACACACGTTACAGACACATACAAGTTACAGACACACGTTACAGACACACACACGTTACAGACACACACGTTATAGACATACTCGTTACAGACACACACACGTTACTGACACACACGTTACAGACGCATGCACGTTACAGACACACACCCTACAGACACACACGTTACAGACACATACACATTACAGACACACACGTTACAGACACACGTTACAGACACACGTTCCAGACACACACACGTTACAGACACACGTTACAGACACACACACACGTGTTACAGATACATATATGTTACAGACACACACGTTACAGACACACACGTTATAGACACACACGTTACAGACACATACACGTTACAGACCCACGTTACAGACACATATACGTTACTGACACACGTTACAGACGCATACACGTTACAGGCACACACCCTACAGACACACACGTTACAGACACATACACGTTACGGACACACACGTTACAGACACACACACACGTTACAGACACGCACACGTTTCAGAAACACACGTTACAGACACGCACGTTATAGACACACACGTTACAGACACATACACTTTACTGACACACACGTTACACACACACACACGTTATAGACGCATACACGTTACAGATAAACGTTACAGACACACACACGTTACACACACACTCGTTACAGACTCACGTTACAGACACACACACGTTACAGAAACACACGTTACAGACACATACATGTTACAGACACAAACGTTACAGACACACACGTTACAGACAAATACACGTTACAGACTCACACGTGTTACAGACACATACATGTTAGAGACACAAACGTTACAAACACACGTTACACACACACACACAAGTTGCAGACACACACGTGTTAAGATACACACATGTTACAGACACACGTTACAGACACTCGTTACAGACACATACACGTTACTGACACACACGTTACAGACGCATACACGTTACAGACACACACGTTACAGACACACACGTTACAGACACACACACGTTACAGACACACGTTGCAGACACACACACATTACAGACACACACGTTACAGACACGCACGTTATAGACACACATGTTACACACACATACACTTTACTGACACACACATTACACACACACACATGTTAAAGAAGCATATACGTTACAGACACGTTACAGACACATACACGTTACACACACGTTACAGACACATTACAGACACACACACGTTACAGAAACACACGTTACAGACACAAAAGTTTCAAACACACACGTTACAGACACAAACGTTAAAGACACAAACGTTACAGACACACACACACACACACACAACGTTACAGACACACACGTTACAGATTCAAACATGTTATAGACACACAGATGTTAGAGGCACACAAATGTTACAGACACACACATGTTACAGATACACACATGTTACTGATACACACATGTTTCAGACACACAAATGCTAAACACACACACACATATTACAGACACACACATATTACAGATACACACGTGTTACAGACACACACATGTTACAGGCACACACGTTACAGACACGCACATGTTACAGACACACACATGTTACAGGCACACACATTTTACAGACATAAAAGTTACAGACACGCAAATGCTATAGACACGCACATGTTACAGACACATGTTACAAACACACACATGCTACAGACATATGTTGCAGACACACACATGTTACAGACACACAAATGCTACAGACACACATAAGTTACAGACACACACATGTTACAGACACACACATGTTACAGACACATACATGTTACAAACATACACATGCTACAGACACACACATGTTACAGACACACACACGATAGAGACACACAAATGCTAAACACACACACACATATTACACACACACATGTTACAGATACACACATGTTACAGACACACACACATGTTACACACACACGTTACAGACACACGTCACAGACACCCACATGTTACAGACACACACATGTTACAGACACACAAATGCTAAACACACACACACATATTACAGACACACATATGTTACAGATTCACACATGTTACAGACGCACACATGTTACAGACACACACGTTACAGACACACACGTTTCAGACACACATGTTACAGGCACACACATGTTACAGACACACATGTTACAGACACACGTCACAGACACACAGGTTACAGAAGCACACTTTACAGATACACACATTACAGACACACACGTTACAGATGCACACGTTACAGACACACACTTTACAGACAAACACGTTACAGACACACGTTACAGACATACGTTACAGACACATACACGTTGCAGACACACGTTACAGACACATACACGTTACTGACACACACGTTACAGACACACGTTACATACACATTCCCGCTACAGATACACACGTTACAGACACATACACGTTACAGACACACACATGTTACAGACGCACATGTTACAGACGAACACACACGTTACAAACACACACGTTATAGACACACCTTACAGACACACGTTATAGACACACACGTTACAGACACACGTTACAGACGCATACACGTTACTGACACACACGTTACAGACGCATACACTTTACAGACACACACCCTACAGACACACACGTTACAGACACATACACGTTACAGACACACACACGTTACAGACACACACACGTTACAAACACACACACACGTTACAGACACACACGTGTTACAGATACACACATGTTGCAGACACACACGTTACAGACACACACGTTACAGACACATACACGTTACACATACACGTTACAGACACACGTTACAGACACACGTTACAGACACATACACGTTACAGACACACACGTTACAGACGCACACACGTTACAGACACACGTTGCAGACACACACACACGATACAGACACACACGTTACAGACACGCACGTTACAGACACGCACGTTATAGACACACACGTTACAGACACATACACTTTACTGACACACACGTTACACACACACCCACACATTATAGAGGCATACACGTTACAGACACGTTACAAACACATACACATTACACACACACACATGTTATAGAAGCATTTACGTTACAGACACACACACGTTACAGAAACACACGTTACAGACACAAAAGTTTCAAACACACAGGTTACAGACACAAACGTTACAGACACAAACGTTACAGGCACACACACACACACACACACACACACACAACGTTACAGACACACACGTTACAGACTCAAACATGTTATAGACACACACATGTTAGAGGCACACAAATGTTACAGACACACACATATTACAGATACACACATGTTACAGATACACACATGTTTCAGACACAAGAATGCTAAACACACACACATATATTACAGACACACACATATTACAGATACACACGTGCTACAGACACACACATGTTAGAGGCACACACATTTTACAGACATAAAAGTTACAGACACGCAAATGCTATAGACACGCACATGTTACAGACACATGTTACAAACACACACATGGTACAGACATATGTAGCAGACACATACATGTTACAGACACACACATGTTACAGACACATACATGTTACAAACATGCACATGCTACAGACACACACATGTTATAGACACACACACGATAGAGACACACAAATGCTAAACACACACACACATATTACACACACACATGTTACAGATACACACATGTTACAGACACACACACATGTTACACACACACATGTTACAGACACACGTCACAGACACCCACATGTTACAGACACACACATGTTACAGACACACAAATGCTAAACACACACACCCATATTACAGACACCCATATGTTACAGATTCACACATGTTACAGACGCACACATGTTACAGACACACACACGTTACAGACACACACGTTTCAGACACACATGTTACAGACACATACACGTTACAGACACACACGTTACAGACACGCACGTTATAGACACATACACTTTACTGACACACGTTACACACACACCCACACGTTATAGAGGCATACACGTTACAGACACACGTTTCAAACACACACACGTTACAGACACACACACGTTACAGAAACGTACGTAGCACATACATGTTACAGACTCAAACGTTACAGACACACACGTTACAGACAAACACACGTTACAGACTCACACGTGTTACAGACACACACGTTACAGACACACACGTTACAGACACACACGTTACAGACACATACACACGTTACAGACACACACGTGTTACAGATACACACATGTTACAGACACACATGTTACAGACACAGACACACACGTTACTGACACATACACGTTACATACCCACGTTACAGACACGTTGCAGACACACACTTTACAGACAAACACGTTACAGACACACGTTACAGACATACGTTACAGACACATACACGTTGCAGACACACGTTACAGACACATACACGTTACTGACACACACGTTACAGACACACGTTACATACACATTCCCGCTACAGATACACACGTTACAGACACATACACGTTACAGACACACACATGTTACAGACGCACATGTTACAGACGAACACACACGTTACAAACACACACGTTATAGACACACCTTACAGACACACGTTATAGACACACACGTTACAGACACACGTTACAGACGCATACACGTTACTGACACACACGTTACAGACGCATACACTTTACAGACACACACCCTACAGACACACACGTTACAGACACATACACGTTACAGACACACACACGTTACAGACACACACACGTTACAAACACACACACACGTTACAGACACACACGTGTTACAGATACACACATGTTGCAGACACACACGTTACAGACACACACGTTACAGACACATACACGTTACACATACACGTTACAGACACACGTTACAGACACACGTTATAGACACATACACGTTACAGACACACACGTTACAGACGCACACACGTTACAGACACACGTTGCAGACACACACACACGATACAGACACACACGTTACAGACACGCACGTTACAGACACGCACGTTATAGACACACACGTTACAGACACATACACTTTACTGACACACACGTTACACACACACCCACACATTATAGAGGCATACACGTTACAGACACGTTACAAACACATACACATTACACACACACACATGTTATAGAAGCATTTACGTTACAGACACACACACGTTACAGAAACACACGTTACAGACACAAAAGTTTCAAACACACAGGTTACAGACACAAACGTTACAGACACAAACGTTACAGGCACACACACACACACACACACACACACACAACGTTACAGACACACACGTTACAGACTCAAACATGTTATAGACACACACATGTTAGAGGCACACAAATGTTACAGACACACACATATTACAGATACACACATGTTACAGATACACACATGTTTCAGACACAAGAATGCTAAACACACACACATATATTACAGACACACACATATTACAGATACACACGTGCTACAGACACACACATGTTAGAGGCACACACATTTTACAGACATAAAAGTTACAGACACGCAAATGCTATAGACACGCACATGTTACAGACACATGTTACAAACACACACATGGTACAGACATATGTAGCAGACACATACATGTTACAGACACACACATGTTACAGACACATACATGTTACAAACATGCACATGCTACAGACACACACATGTTATAGACACACACACGATAGAGACACACAAATGCTAAACACACACACACATATTACACACACACATGTTACAGATACACACATGTTACAGACACACACACATGTTACACACACACATGTTACAGACACACGTCACAGACACCCACATGTTACAGACACACACATGTTACAGACACACACGTTTCAGACACACATGTTACAGACACATACACGTTACAGACACACACGTTACAGACCCGCACGTTATAGACACATACACTTTACTGACACACGTTACACACACACCCACACGTTATAGAGGCATACACGTTACAGACACACGTTTCAAACACACACACGTTACAGACACACACACGTTACAGAAACGTACGTAGCACATACATGTTACAGACTCAAACGTTACAGACACACACGTTACAGACAAACACACGTTACAGACTCACACGTGTTACAGACACACACGTTACAGACACACACGTTACAGACACACACGTTACAGACACATACACACGTTACAGACACACACGTGTTACAGATACACACATGTTACAGACACACATGTTACAGACACAGACACACACGTTACTGACACATACACGTTACATACCCACGTTACAGACACGTTGCAGACACATACACGTTACTGACACACACGTTACAGACGCATACACGTTACAGACACACACGTTATAGACACATACACGTTACAGACACACACGTTACAGACACATACGCACGTTACAAACACACACGTGTTACAGATACACACATGTTACAGACACACACGTTACAGACACACACGTTATAGACACACACGTTACAGACTCATACACGTTACATACCCACGTTACAGACACACGTTACACACACATACACGTTACTGACACACACGTTACAGACGCATACATGTTACAGACATACACGTTACAGACACGTTATAGACACATACACGCTACAGACACACACGTTACAGACACACTTTGCAGAAACACACACGTTGCAGACACACATTACAGACACACACAAGTTACTGACACATACACTTTACTGACACGTTACACACACACACACGTTATAGACGCATACACGTTACAGACACACGTTACAACACATAAGCGTTACACACACGTTACAGACACACACACGTTACAGAAACACACGTTACAGACACATACATGTTACAGACACAAACGTTACAGACACACACGTTACAGACAAATACACGTTACAGACTCACACGTTACAGACACAAACGTTACAGACACACACCCACACACACGTTACAGACACACACGTTACAGACTCAAACATGTTATAGGGACACACATGTTACAGGCACACAAATGCTACAGACACACACATGTTACAGATACATGTTACAGATACACATATGTTACAGATACACAAGTTACAGACACACAAATGTTACAGGCACACACGTTACAGACACCCACATTTTACAGACACACACATGTTACAGATACACACGTGTTACAGACACACATGTTACAGGCACACACGTTACAGACACGCACATGTTACAGACACACACATGTTACAGGCACATACATTTTACAGACATACAATTTATAGACAAACAAATGCTACAGACACGCACATGTTTCAGACACACACATCTTACAAACACATGTTACAAACACACACATGCTACAGACACACATATGTTGCAGACACACACATGTTACAGACACACAAATGCTACAGACACACATAAGTTACAGACACACACTTGTTACAGACACACACATGTTACAGACACACACATGTTACAGACACACACGTTACAGACACACACATGTTACAAACATACACATGGTACAGACACACACATGTTACAGACACACACGTTAGAGACACACACATGTTTTAGACACACAAATGCTACAGACATACACAAGTTGCAGACACACACATGTAACACACACATGTTACAACCACACACATGCTACAGACACACATGTTACAGGCACACGCATGATTGATTCACACAAATGTTACAGACACACAAATGCTACGGACACATACATGTTACAGACATACACACGTTACAGACACGCACGTTATAGACACACACGTTACAGACACGTACACTTTACTGACACACACGTTACACACACACCCACACGTTATAGAGGCATACACGTTACAGACACGTTACAAACACATACACATTACACACACACACATGTTATAGAAGCATATACGTTACAGACACGTTACAGACACATACACGTTACACACGTTACAGACACGTTACAGACACACACACGTTACAGAAGCACACGTTACAGACACAAAAGTTTCAAACACACACGTTACAGACACAAACGTTACAGACACACACACACACACACACACACACACACACACACACACACACACACAACGTTACAGACACACTCGTTACAGACTCAAACATGTTATAGACACACACATTTTAGAGGCACACAAATGTTACAGATACACACATGTTACAGATACACACATGTTTCAGACACACAAATGCTAAACACACACACTCATATTACAGACACACACATATTACAGATACACACGTGTTACAGACACACACATGTTACAGGCACACACGTTACAGACACGCAAATGCTATAGACACGCACATGTTACAGACACATGTTACAAACACACACATGGTACAGACATATGTAGCAGACACATACATGTTACAGACACACAAATGCTACAGACACACATAAGTTACAGACACACACATGTTACAGACACACACATGTTACAAACATGCACATGCTACAGACACACACATGTTATAGACACACACGATAGAGACACACAAATGCTAAACACACACACACATATTACACACACACATGCTACAGATACACACATGTTACAGACACACACACATGTTACAGACACACGTCACAGACACCCACATGTTACAGACACACATATGTTACAGACACACAAATGCTAAACACGCACACCCATATTGCAGACACACATATGTTACAGATTCACACATGTTACAGACGCACACATGTTACAGACACACACACGTTACAGACACACACGTTTCAGACACACATGTTACAGACACATACATGTTACAGATATACACGTTACAGACGCACACACGTTACAGACACACGTTGCAGACACACACACGATACAGACACACACGTTACAGACACGCACGTTACAGACACGCACGTTATAGACACACACGTTACAGACACATACACTTTACTGACACACACGTTACACACACACCCACACGTTATAGAGGCATACACGTTACAGACACACGTTTCAAACACATACACGTTACACACACACACGTTACAGACACACACACGTTACAGAAACGTACGTAACAGACACATACATGTTACAGACTCAAACGTTACAGACACACACGTTACAGACAAACACACGTTACAGGCTCACACGTGTTACAGACACATACATGTTAGACACAAAAGTTACAAACACACACGTTACAGACACACACGTTACAGACACACACGTTACAGACACATACACACGTTACAGACACACACGTGTTACAGATACACACATGTTACAGACACACATGTTACTGACACATACACGTTACATACCCACGTTACAGACACGTTGCAGACACATGCACGTTACTGACACGCACGTTACAGACGCATACACGTTACAGACACACACGTTATAGACACATACACGTTACAGACACACACGTTACAGACACATACGCACGTTACAAACACACACGTGTTACAGATACACACATGTTACAGACACACACGTTACAGACACACACGTTGTAGACACACACGTTACAGACTCATACACGTTACATACCCACGTTACAGACACACGTTACACACACATACACGTTACTGACACACGTTACAGACGCATACACGTTACAGACATACACGTTACAGACACATACACGCTACAGACACACACGTTACAGACACACTTTGCAGAAACACACACGTTGCAGACACACATTACAGACACACACAAGTTACTGACACATACACTTTACTGACACGTTACACACACACACACACACACACACACACACACGTTGTAGACGCATACACGTTACAGACACACGTTACAGACACATACGCGTTACACACACGTTACAGACACACACACGTTACAGAAACACACGTTACAGACACATACATGTTACAGACACAAACGTTACAGACACACACGTTACAGACAAATACACGTTACAGACTCACACGTTACAGACACAAACGTTACAAACGTTCCCCCCCCCCACACACACACACGTTACAGACTCAAACATGTTATAGGCACACACATGTTACAGGCACACAAATGTTACACACACACACATGTTACAGATACATGTTACAGATACACATATGTTACAGATACACAAGTTACAGACACACAAATGTTACAGGCACACACGTTACAGACACCCACATTTTACAGACACACACATGTTACAGATACACACGTGTTACAGACACACATGTTACAGGCACACACGTTACAGACACGCACATGTTACAGACACACACATGTTACAGGCACATACATTTTACAGACATACAAGTTATAGACAAACAAATGCTACAGACACGCACATGTTTCAGACACACACATCTTACAAACACATGTTACAAACACACACATGCTACACACATATGTTGCAGACACACACATGTTACAGACACACAAATGCTACAGACACACATAAGTTACAGACACACACTTGTTACAGACACACACATGTTACAGACACACATGTTACAGACACACACGTTACAGACACACACATGTTACAAACATACACATGGTACAGACACACACATGTTACAGACACACACGTTAGAGACACACACATGTTTTAGACACACAAACGCTACAGACATACACAAGTTGCAGACACACACATGTTACACACACATGTTACAACCACACACATGCTACAGACACACACATGTTACAGGCACACGCATGATTGATTCACACAAATGTTACAGACACACAAATGCTACGGACACATACATGTTACAGACATACACACATGTTTCAGGCGCACACACGTTACAGACACACGTTGCAGACACACACACGTTACAGACACGCAAGTTACAGACACGCACGTTACAGACACATACACTTTACTGACACACATGTTACACACGCACACGTTATAGACGCATACACGTTACAGACACACGTTACGGACACATTCACGTTACACACACACGTTACAGACACACACACGTTACAGAAACACACGTTACACACACATTCACGTTACACACACACACACGTTACGGACACACACACGTTACAGAAACACACGTTACAGACACATACATGTTACAGACACACACGTTACAAATACACGTTACAGACTCACACGTATTACAGACACATACATGTTACAGACACAAACGTTACAAACACACACGTTACAGACACAAACGTTACAGACACAAACGTTACAGACACACATGTTACAGACAAAGGTTACAGACACACACACACGTTACAGACACACACGTTACAGACTCAAACATGTTATAGACACACACATGTTACAGGCACACAAATGTTACAGACACACACATGTTACAGATACACACATGTTACAGATACACAAGTTACAGACTCACAAATGTTACAGGCATACACGTTACGGACACCCACATGTTACAGACACACACATGTTACAGACACACACATGTTACAGACACACACATGTTACAGACACACACATGTTACAGACACACACATGTTACAGACACACAAATGCTACACACACATATTACAGACACACATATGTTACAGATACACACGTGTTACAGACACACACATGTTACAGGCACACACGTTACAGACACGCACATGTTACAGACACACACATGTTACAGGCACACACATTTTACATACATACAAGTTACAGGTTGGAGAGTTGAAGGAGGAGGTCTTGCTTCTCCAGGAGGAGATTAGGAGGCTGAAGGTCCACCTCAATGGGTCTGGGAGAGAGTGTGAGGTGGCTGGAGTTGTGGGGAATGAGACTTCTAGCAGTGAGGTGCAGTCTGTCTCTCGCTGTGAGGAGGCTGTAGTTGGGGAGGTAGCAACGGCTACCAGCAGTGAGGTGCAGCCCAGCACCTGCTACAAGTGGCGAGTTGTTCACAGTAATGGGAGGCGCATCAGAGTAAGGAAAGTTAAGAGTGAAGATCTGAAGGTAGGAAATCGCTTCTCTGTTCTCCAGGATGAATGTACTTCAGTGGCCAGTGAAGGTAAGGGTACTACTGCCCCTGCTAATGAAGGTAAGCGCATTCTTGTGGTTGGTGACTCTCAGGTAAGATATATTGACCGTGCTTTTTGTAATAGGAATAAGAAGATGAGAGATAGAGTGTGCTTCCTGGAGCTGGTGTTGGGGACATTGTCAACAGGCTGGATAATATCATGTCAGGTAATGGGAACAAGCCCATTATCTGTCTCAGTGCTGGTGGAAATGATATTGGGAAGGGTAGGAGAGAAGAGCTGCTAGATAAGTACAGGTCAGCTATAGATTTCATTAAGTCTAAGGGAGGGATCCCAATCATATGTAGCATCTTGCCTAGAAGGGGAGTAGGAAATGAATGGTTGTCTAGGGCAATTGGTGTAAATTGCTGGCTAGACAGATACTGCAAGGAACTTGCAATCCCATTCATTGACAACTGGAACAACTTTTATGGCAAACATGATATGTATGCAAGGGATGGGGTACATCTCTCTGGGGCAGGGGTGGTAGCACTTGCAGACTCGATTGAGAAGGCCATTGGTGAAATGCCTATGATTTTAAACTGATGGAAGATAGAGGTATGGGTGTGTGTGGGAAACAAGCAGGTTGCAACACTAGGGTTGGAAACAGTAAATGTATAAAAGGCATTCAGCATGAAGTTATAAATAAAGACAATAGAACAGGTCAGCAAACAAAGGGGGACAGCAGAGGGCAGAAAGGGACTAGCTCCCTTAAGGTTTACTATACTAATAGCAGGAGTGTTAGAAATAAGATAGATGAGCTAAGATTAATTGCAAGTGCAGGAAACATAGATATTATTGCTATAACAGAGACCTGGCTCAATCTGAAAGATAGAGAGATGCCCTCTGAATGTCACATACAAGGCTATAAATTATTCCACACTGACAGGGTCAACAGGAAAGGTGGTGGAGTAGCGATGTATGTCAGAGACAATTTAAATTGTTGTGTTAGACAAGATATTAAATTAGAAGCGTCAGCCACTGAATCTGTTTGGTTACAGCTTCTCGAGGGCCGAGAAAAACTAATTTTGGGTGTGATTTACAGGGCCCCAAATCTTGATAGGGAGTGCAGTAAACTTCTATGGGACGAAATTCGTAAGGCATCTACATACGAAAATATTGTGCTAATGGGAGATTTCAACTATAGACAGATTGACTGGAGCAATTTGACAGGAAATTTAGAGTCGGGTGACTTTCTTGATACGATCCAGGATTGTTTTTTAAAACAGTTTGTGACAGAGCCAACTAGGGGAAATAACCTCCTTCACTTGGTTCTTGCCAGTAGGGAAACACTAATTAATAATCTTGAGGTTAATGATGAGCTTGGGGAGAGTGATCACAAATCACTCAGTTTTAATATATCATGGAATTCCCCTAATAATGGCAATCAAGTCTCCGTCCCTGACTTTCGCTTGGCTGATTTCATAGGACTGAAAAATTACTTAGGTGGGCTGAACTGGAATGACCTGACTAAGGGTCAGGTAGGTGGTGATGGTTGCCGATATGATGCTTTCCAGGGCATAGTTCTAGCTGCTCAGACAAATTATGTTCCAAATAGGGAAATCAGATCAAACAAAAATGATCCTAAATGGATGAACAATAGATTAAAATATCTGATTGGTCAAAAGAGAGGCATATATAGGCAAATCAAGAGAGGAAAGGGGCAATTAAGAAATCGATATATTCAGTTAAAGAGAGAAATAAAAAAGGGAATTAGAAAAGCAAAAAGAGATTATGAGGTTAAAGTTGCAAGAGAATCGAAGACTAACCCAAAAGGATTCTTTCAGGTATACAGAAGTAAGATCAGGGACAAGATAGGCCCACTCAAAAGTTCCTCGGGTCAGCTCACTGACAGTGATAAGGAAATGTGTAGAATTTTTAACACATACTTCCTCTCAGTTTTTACACAGGAGGATACCAGCGATATTCCAGTAATGATAAATTATGTAGAACAGGACGATAATAAACTGTGCACTATTAGGGTCACAAGTGACATGGTCCTTAGGCAAATAGATAAATTAAAACCTAACAAATCCCCAGGCCCTGATGAACTGTATGCAAGGGTTCTAAAGGAATGTAAAGAGGAGCTTAGCACACCTTTGGCTAATCTTTTCAACATATCACTACAAACTGGCATGGTGGCAGATAAGTGGAAAACGGCAAATGTGATACCTATTTTCAAAACAGGTGACAGGTCCTTAGCTTCGAACTATAGACCAATAAGCCTAACCTCCATAGTGGGAAAATTTATGGAATCAATAATTGCCGAGGCAGTTCGTAGCCACCTTGAAAAGCATAAATTAATCAACGAATCTCAGCATGGTTTTACAAAGGGGAGTTCCTGCCTTACGAATTTATTAACTTTTTTCACTAAGGTATTTGAGGAGGTAGATCATGGTAATGAATATGATATTGTGTATATGGACTTCAGTAAGGCTTTTGACAGGGTCCCACACCAGAGACTATTGAGGAAAATTAAAGCACATGGAATAGGAGGAGAAATTTTTTCCTGGATAGAGGCATGGTTGACAAATAGGCAGCAGAGAGTTTGCATAAATGGGGAGAGATCAGAGTGGGGAAGCGTCACGAGCGGTGTTCCACAGGGGTCAGTGTTGGGCCACCTGCTGTTCACAATCTACATAAACGACATAGATGAGGGCATAAAGAGCGACATCGGCAAGTTTGCCGATGACACCAAAATAGGCCGTCGAATTCATTCTGACGAGGACATTCGAGCACTCCAGGAAGATTTGAATAGACTGATGCAGTGGTCGGAGAAGTGGCAGATGCAGTTTAATATAGACAAATGCAAAGTTCTAAATGTTGGACAGGACAATAACCATGCCACATATAAACTAAATAATGTAGATCTTAATATTACGGATTGCGAAAAAGATTTAGGAGTTCTGGTTAGCAGTAATCTGAAACCAAGACAACAGTGCATAAGTGTTCGCAATAAAGCTAATAGAATCCTTGGCTTCATATCAAGAAGCATAAATAATAGGAGTCCTCAGGTTGTTCTTCAACTCTATACATCCTTGGTTAGGCCTCATTTAGATTATGCTGCACAGTTTTGGTCACCGTATTACAGAATGGATATAAATTCTCTGGAAAATGTACAAAGGAGGATGACAAAGATGATCCCATGTATCAGAAACCTTCCCTATGAGGATAGACTAAGGGCCCTGAAACTGCACTCTCTAGAAAGACGTAGAATTAGGGGGGATATGATTGAGGTGTATAAGTGGAAGACAGGAATAAATAAAGGGGATGTAAATAGTGTGCTGAAAATATCTAGCCTAGACAGGACTCGCAGCAATGGTTTTAAGTTGGAAAAATTCAGATTCAGGAAGGATATAGGAAAGTACTGGTTTGGTAATAGAGTTGTGGATGAGTGGAACAAACTCCCAAGTACCGTTATAGAGGCCAGAACGTTGTGTAGCTTTAAAAATAGGTTGGATAAATACATGAGTAGATGTGGGTGGGTGTGAGTTAGACCTGATAGCTTGTGCTAACAGGTCGGTTGCCGTGTTCCTCCCTTAAGTCAATGTGACCTGACCTGACTAGGTTGGGTGCATTGGCTTAAGCCGGTAGGAGACTTGGACCTGCCTCGCATGGGCCAGTAGGCCTTCTGCAGTGTTCCTTCGTTCTTATGTTCTTATGTTCTTATGTTAGACACATCTTACAAACACATGTTGCTAACACACACATGATACAGACACACATATGTTGCAGACACACACATGTTACAGACACACAAATGCTGCAGACACACTTAAGTTACAGACACATACATGTTACAGAAACACACATGTTACAGACACACACGTTACAGACACACACATGTTACAAACATACACATGCTACAGACACACACATGTTACAGACACACACACGTTAGAGACACACACATGTTTTAGGCACACAAATGCTACAGGCATACACAAGTTACAGACACACACATGTTACACACACATGTCGCAACCACACACATGCTACAGACACACACATGCTGCAGACACACACATGTTACAGGCACACGTGTGATAGATTCACACAAATGTTACACACACACACACAAATGATACGTACACATACATGTTACAGACATACACACATGTTACAGGCGCACACACGTTACAGGCACACACATGTTACAGAAACACTCACGCTACAGGAACACACATGTTACAGGCACACACATGTTACAGACACATACATGTTACAGACACATACATGTTACAGACATGCACAAGTTACAGACACACAAATGCTAAAAACACACACACACATGTTACAAGCACACACATTTTACAGACATACATGTTACAGACACACAAATGCTACAGACACACACGTTACAGACACACATATGTTACAGACACGCACATGTTACAGACATATATTACAAACTCACACATTCTACAGACACACACATGTTACAGACATACACATGTTACAGACACACAAATGCTACAGGCATACACAAGTTACAGACACACAAATGTTACACACACAGGTTGCAGACACACACATGTTACAGATACACACAGGTTACAGACACACACATGTTACAGACACACACAGGTTACAGACACATGTTACAGACACACGTTACAAACATACACATGCTACAGATATAACCAGTTTGTTTGGTGATTCTGGTAGTGAGTGAGTGATACATCTTCGGAGGCTTCTTTACTTTATTTGCAATGTCGTGGTGGGTACACAGGCTTGTGTGTTGTGCCCATGGCCCAGTAGGGCCATGCCCACGAGGGAGAGAGCTAGTAGGACTTGTGTCTTGCTGCTAGGCCGCTGAGTGAGAGCGTGTGTTACCAGCGTCCCACTGACCTTGCCAGGTCTAGAGGGCAGCACCTTAGGGTCGTGAAATATGAACTAAGCTAGCAGACAGCATAGGCTGTCTGTGCAGACAGTACAGGCTGTCTACATACGCTCGGCCACCTACCTCGCGTCGTCCCGACGCGACAATACTGGTGGTAAAAAAACTCGGTCTCTCTCTCGTAGGAACAGGGCACAGAACACAAAATAAAAAACATATATATATATATATGGACATGGAAAAAAAAACTTCCTACAGGGAGGGAAGGAAAAAATCTTATGGGATGTGCTAAACATCGTGGTCAAAGGCAGTGAGCGTCGAAGGGCATCACTGCACGCCTTCATGCGTCTGGACAGATACTGCAACACAGGAGACATCACTGCGGCTGAGCTGTGATGTAAAGGGGTACGGTCTCCTCTAGAACGGTGAAGCAGTCATCGTAGGAGTCGCTGGAGGTTTCACTCAACCTGGGGCATGACATGCTTGTGCCCTCGAGTGAGGCGTCGACAAAACTCGGCAACTGGGCAGGACTTCTGGCAAGCAACTCAGGAGGACACTTCTCGACTGGTACTGTCACTGGGCTATCACTGTCGGCGAGCGTGGAGCGAGTCGTGGCAGAGACGACTGGGCGAAACATCTGGGAGTCGTATCATACACCAGACTGCAGTGAGCTAGCAGTCAACGTGACATCATCTTTGTGCAGGCTGCTCACTGAAGCTTGTGACACGAGGCTGATACAGCGCCTGCCGACTGCGGCTTGACAAGTGTCATTCTCTCTGAGTTGGAGTTATAGCAGAGGTTAGTCTAAGCGTCCCCAGACTTGTTTCTCTACATATAACTGCACTCTGGAGGTGAAGTGAAACAAATCTAGATGGGAATCGTAGCAGGTATGATTCTGCAGAACATCACGATCGACGAGCATAAACGCTTTCTGTACAAGAGGCTCGGTCACTTGGGGCTGAGTAATATCAGCTGTCAAACGCACTGGTCACACTGGGTGACTAACACAGTGGTGCTACTCAGGGGTTTGGCCGCAGACCACACTGGACTCACGGAAAACTTTACACACACCCGCGATACATGCGGTACAGCATGGCTTAAACTAGCAAAAGATGCTTTTCTGTGCACAAAGCTGACACTAAGCTATACACTAACATGTGAGAACACTGACAGAGTAATTAACATATGACATACATCTTCTCTCAATCTTCTCGACAGTATTTAGTGAAACACTCGATGTGACATCATGTGATATCAGGTGTGACGTCGCGAGGTGACGTCAGCAGCACTGTGACGTCAGCAGACATTTCGAGGTGACATCAGGCAGACATCGTGACGTCATGAAGTCGGGCAGAAGCATCGGTGACGTCACTGTGATGCGGGCAGCAGACCACAGCATGTGGCCTGGGACATTTGGCAACTCACGTGGCTCGTAGGTCCACGTGACATCGTTCACACCCCACGTGGCGTCGTGATCCACGTGGCGTCGTGATCTACGTGGCATGCTGATCCACGTGGCTTGCTGATCCACGTGGCATGCTGATCCATGTGGTTTGCTGATCCACGTGGCATGCTGATCCACGTGGCTTGCTGATCCACGTAGCTTCGAGTGGCCTCGGGCAATTGGATACACAGCACTGGCAATGAATTCACACGGAAAACAGTAGAAAACACAGCAGAGGGAGTGAACACATAGTGGTGTATGGTAGACTGGTGAGGTGTGAGTATACAACAGGGTGAGCGTGGGCGAGGCAAGGAACGGCCACTTCCTCATCTTCTCCCACAAACACGGAGACACGCACATTGGACGCAGAAATCACCACAAAACTCACCTCTGGCTTGCTGAAATAGATGTGCCGAGCTGAACAGCAACAGCAGAACATACAAGTGACGCTGAACACGTGACTTGAGAAATAGTGTGGGACGCTGTAGCGTGGGGTCACTGGGACGCCACTTACAATTCTCGATGAAATTCGGTAAATTTCAGCTAGATCCTGCTTGTACCTGTGTCTGGTTGCTGAAACGTGCAGACAAGACATCAGGATAACTCGTTGAGAGACGGATGCTTCTTGTATAGGGTGATAAAATGAAGATGACTTCATCTCACTTCCTTCCTCTCTCCAGGCAAACACAACTGCTGCGACCACCACTTCCCACCAGTGTGAAACAGAATTATTTTGGTCTGATGCAGTGGCGTGGAGTCAAATGATAAATGTGTCTTCGGAGGCTTCTTTACTTTATTTGCAAAGCCCTGGTGAGTACCCAGGCTAGTGTGTTGTACCCATTGCCCGGTAACGCCATGCCCACGACGGGGAGAGCTAGTAGAACTTGTGTCTTGCTGCTAGGCCGCTGAGTGAGGGAGTGTGGGACCAGCGTCCCACTGACCTTGGCAGGTCTAGAGGGCAGCATCTAAGTGCCGCGAAATATGAACTAAGCTGGCAGACAGCATAGGCTGTCTGTGCAGACAGTACAGGCTGTCTACACAGACACACACATGTTACACACACACACATTACAGGCGCACACATGTTACACACATGCTACAGGCGCAGACATGCTACAGGCACACACATGTTACAGACACATACATGTTACACACACACATGCTGCAGACACACATTATTACAGTCACACATGTTACAGACACACACACATGTTGGAAATATAAACACAAATGCAGTATAATGTGATCCTTTATTGACAACGTTTCACCCACACAGTGGGCTTTTTCAAGTCACACACGGATCTACCTGGGGTTGGAAGGTACGAGGGTATTGTCCAATACCCCTGCCAAGCTACCAAAGACTCTATAACCCCACCCGGTAGATCATCAGATGCAGCATTCTCCACCTGACCTCAACATTCTGAAAATGCCTATAAATAACCTCGTACCTTCCAACCCCAGGTAGATCCGTGTGTGACTTGAAAAAGCCCACTGTGTGGGTGAAAGGTTGTCAATAAAGGATCACATTATACTGCATTTGTGTTTATATTTCCATTGTGTCGGTATTTCATACCATTTATTTCCACACACACATGTTACAGACACACACCTGTTAGGCACACACATGTTAAGAAACACACTTGTTACAGCCACCCATATGTTACAAGCACATTAAATAATTGTAAGTTAATATAACCCAGGATAACCAATTGAAGCCAAACACTGAGTTATTTCTCATCAGATGAGAATTATTAAAATAATTTCATAGATAAAAATTTGCTTAATAATTTGATATATGTTAACTTACACAAATTAAAATCATTAGATTATTTTCCTTGAGAAGCACATCAGCGTTACAAGTTTGATGCCGAGATAAGGAGTTTTATATTTATCGCAAAGAATGTAAACAAAATTGAGCTTACACTGCCTATACCTATGCACTGATCCATTTATTGCATGCGATGCATCAACCACTGAAAATTGATGTCACTTTCAATGATCATAATTTAATTAGAGGAAAGTGGTAAACACGTAGGGTAATACTGCTCTGTGGAATAGATGAATTCTTATTTGATTCATGCTAGATGAAGATAAGTCTGGTTTCTTGGATCAAGAGCCTCGGTTATAACTGTCTCTTGGGCTGGTCTAGTATCTTGTCAGGTAGCGTGGAGGTAGGTGTCAGGTAGCGTGGAGGTAGGTGTCAGGTAGCGTGGAAGTAGGTGTCAAGTAGCGTGGAGGTAGGAGTCAGGTAGCATGGAGGTAGGTGCCAGGTAGCGTGGAGGTAGGTGTAAGGTAGCGTGGAAGTAGGTGTCAGGTAGCGTGGAAGTAGGTGTCAGGTAGCGTGGAAGTAGGTGTCAGGTAGCGTGGAAGTAGGTGTCAGGTAGCGTAGAGGTAGGTGTCAGGTGGCGTGAAGGTAGGCGTCAGGTAGCGTGGAGGCAGGCGTCAGATAGCGTGGAAGTAGATGTCAGGTAGCGTGGAGGTAGGTGTCAGGTAGCGTGGAGGTAGGTGTCAGGTAGCGTGGAGGTAGGTGTCAGGTAGCGTGGAGGTAGGTGTCAGGTAGCGTGGAGGTAGGTGTCAGGTAGCGTGGAGGTAGGTGTCAGGTAGCGTGGAGGAAGGTGTCAGGTAGCGTGGAGGTAGGTGTCAGGTAGCGTGGAGGTAGGTGTCTGGTAGCGTGGAGGTAGGTGTCAGGTAGCGTGGAGGCAAGTGTCAGGTAGCGTGGAGGTAGGTGTCAGGTAGCGTGGAGGTGGGTGCCAGGTAGCGTGGAGGTTGGTGTCAAGTAACGTGGAGGTAGATGTCAGGTAGCGTGGAGGTAGGTGTCAGGTAGCGTGGAGGTTGGTGTCAAGTAACGTGGAGGTAGACGTCAGGTAGCATGGAGGCAGGTGTCAGGTAGCGTGGAGGTAGGTGTCAGGTAGCGTGGAGGTAGGTGTCAGGTAGCGTTGAGGTTGGTGTCAAGTAACGTGGAGGTAGATGTCAGGTAGCGTGGAGGCAGGTGTCAGGTAACGTGGAGGTAGGTGTCAGGTAGCTTGGAGGTAGGCGTCAGGTAGCGTGGAGGTAGGTGTCAGGTAGCGTGGAGGTAGGTGTCAGGTAGCGTGGTGGCAGGTGTCAGGTAGCGTTGAGGTTGGTGTCAAGTAACGTGGAGGTAGATGTCAGGTAGCGTGGAGGAAGGTGTCAGGTAGCGTGGAGGCAGGTGTCAGGTAGCGTGGAGGTTGGTGTCAAGTAACGTGGAGGTAGGTGAGATATACAACCGATGACTGGCTTTGTCTTTATTGGAATAATGGGGCTGACAACGAGCAGTGTGAGGTGTGCTGAAGTCAGTCCTGGAGTGAGAAAGGACCATGGCCGGGTATGTATGAGTGCCCTCTAGTGGGCACTCTGGTGAGCACTCAGGGAACTCGGCCCACAAGAACTCGCTACAAGGGAAGTCTATGAGAACTAGACAGTTGGCCTATGCAAATAGGCCAGTAGGCATATGGAAATAGTCCCGCAAATCATGACCAAAATACACGAGAAGCGATGAAATATTGAAGCAGTTCGAATAATGCGTTTTTGAGTAATAAACGAAAATTTGCATTCTTGCAGAAATCTCTGCACAACTAAAATATTTTTTTTAATCTAATTTGATAAAATGGGCAAAAAGTGATCAAATTGGCACTGAAACTGCTCAGAATTAATACACTAATAACTACTATTCTCAATTCTTCAAATTCCAATTAAGTTACACGAGCATTTAGACTTTGAACCTGACCAGAAGTGACGATCTCTAAAAATTGCATAAACAATTTGCTTAATTAAATTGGAAATGAAATTTTCACAGGTCATTATGAATGACAAGTTGTGTATTAATGATTCACGAAATTGTAAAGATACAATTGCAAGCAAACCATACCACGGACGGGGTTAGAATCCGCGGTCAGAGAGTCACAAAACTCCAGACCGACGCGTCAGCCACTGGTCCAGCTAGCTGAATGAATCTTATAGTGGCTAGCTGGCCCAGTGACTAACGCGACGGTCTAGAGTTTTGAGACTCTGATCGCAGGTTCTAACCCCGGCCGTGGTATGTTTTTTCTAAGAAGCATTAGCCATTTATTGAGTTCGTTCAGAAGAGAAAAAGTAGTATTAATTTCACATAACTGAATGTGAATAAATATTTCACTCTATTTTACTCAGAAAATGGTGAAATCTGCATCTATACAATTAATTTCTCTATCCGTTATCGTCTGTCTGTCTGTCTATCTCTCTCTTATATATATATATATATATATATATATATATATATATATATATATATATATATATATATATATATATAGAGAGAGAGAGAGAGAGAGAGAGAGAGAGAGAGAGAGAGAGAGAGAGAGAGAGAGAGAGAGAGAGAGAGAGAGAGAGACAGACAGACAGACAGACATACAGAAAGTGGTCTGCTGGAAGTCAAAAACGTCCTGTTGGAGCCACTATGCTATCCTGGAAGGATGGTAAGCACATTGCATGGGACTTTACCTGTGCCGCCACATTGGCGGACAGCTACTTGCCATACTCTGAAGCTGAAGGGGGTGGAGTTGCCAGTTACAGGGAGACCCAGAAGACCCGCAAATATGAAGACCTTCCCCCTCTC
The DNA here is from genome assembly GCF_038502225.1 of Cherax quadricarinatus. Lineage (NCBI taxonomy): Eukaryota > Metazoa > Arthropoda > Malacostraca > Decapoda > Parastacidae > Cherax > Cherax quadricarinatus. The sequence goes on from NW_027197813.1 coordinate 47,385, forward strand.
TATAACTTCATCCCAGTAGGATCGAAGACCCTTGGAGCATGGGACAAATGTGCTCTAAAGTTCCTCAAAGAGCTGCGTGAAAAACAAGATCACAGAGCGGTCAGCTTCCTCTTTAAGAGACTCAGCGTTACGATCCAGAGGGTAAATGCCTACAGCATTCTGGGCACGCGGCCCACCGCCGGGAAGCTGGGCGAAGTATTCGAGATGTAGCTCTGAGATGTTATCTATGTTCTACTTCCTACTGTATTTTTGTCAAAGTATTTTGTCTTTAAATAAAGTAATATATATATATATATATATATATATATATATATATATATATATATATATATATATATATATATATATATAAGTCAGTGTATTTAGCATTATTTAATGGGAAAGGCAATAGTTAATGGGCTGAGTCATTTGACGTAACATTATTTAACGGGGGGGGGGTTGTTAGTAGGATCAGTGTCAGTTAGTGGGGAGGCTATCACTGAGTATGTGGGTATCAGTGCATATTGCATCATTTAGTGAGCATGGAGTCAGTTATTGTGGGAAACGTAATTTGGCATAACGTCAGTTAATATGCAAGACATCACTAAGCATGACATCAGGTGGTGGAGCAGCCTTTGGTTACTAAACTTGGCATTAGTTAGTGGTCAAGTGGCAAGTGAGACAAGTGTCTGTTAATGGCTGTCTTATCAATTAATAAGCTGGGCCACATGCTGTGTAGCGTCAGATAATGAGCAAGGATGAATATGATAAATTAGACATGTGCAACTGTTGGGTATCTTTATTTAGAAAACGTTTCGCCACACAGTGGCCTAATCAGTCCATACAAAGGAGAATCGTGAAGAACAGAAGAAGAATGAGGTAATCAGTCCCTCAACCTTGAGTCGATGTGGTCAGTCCATCAATCTTGAATAGAATACAACATATGTGCCGAGAAGTAGCTTATATGCCGTAGGCAGGAGAGGTGCAGCAGTCGTAGGTGGTGTCACATTTGTTCAATGTGGAAGTAGGTCGTGCCCAAGGGCTAGGCAAGCGAGGAATTCCCAAGTATTAAGATCCCAAGAAGTTGTTAGGTAAGACACATATGCAACAGTTAGGTATCTTTATTTCGAAACGTTTCCAGTCGTCAGTCGTCAGTGGTCAGTCGTCACGTGAGGTCACAGACCCTGAGCTGCTTTGGGGATTAGCGTGGACGGTTACAAAGCATGGCTTGCTTCTGCAGTGTTTTAAAAACTGAGGTTGGAGAGTTGAAGGAGGAGGTCTTGCTTCTCCAGGAGGAGATTAGGAGGCTGAAGGTCCACCTCAATGGGTCTGGGAGAGAGTGTGAGGTGGCTGGAGTTGTGGGGAATGAGACTTCTAGCAGTGAGGTGCAGTCTGTCTCTCGCTGTAAGGAGGCTGTAGTTGGGGAGGTAGCAACGGCTACCAGCAGTGAGGTGCAGCCCAGCACCTGCTACAAGTGGCGAGTTGTTCACAGTAATGGGAGGCGCATCAGAATAAGGAAAGTTAAGAGTGAAGATCTGAAGGTAGGAAATCGCTTCTCTGTTCTCCAGGATGAATGTACTTCAGTGGCCAGTGAAGGTAAGGGTACTACTGCCCCTGCTAATGAAGGTAAGTGCATTCTTGTGGTTGGTGACTCTCAGGTAAGATATATTGACCGTGCTTTTTGTAATAGGAATAAGAAAATGAGAGATAGAGTGTGCTTCCCTGGAGCTGGTGTTGGGGACATTGTCAACAGGCTGGATAATATCATGTCAGGTAATGGGAACAAGCCCATTATCTGTCTCAGTGCTGGTGGAAATGATATTGGGAAGGGTAGGAGAGAAGAGCTGCTAGATAAGTACAGGTCAGCTATAGATTTCATTAAGTCTAAGGGAGGGATCCCAATCATATGTAGCATCTTGCCTAGAAGGGGAGTAGGAAATGAATGGTTGTCTAGGGCAATTGGTGTAAATTGCTGGCTAGACAGATACTGCAAGGAACTTGCAATCCCATTCATTGACAACTGGAACAACTTTTATGGCAAACATGATATGTATGCAAGGGATGGGGTACATCTCTCTGGGTCAGGGGTGGTAGCACTTGCAGACTCGATTGAGAAGGCCATTGGTGAAATGCCTATGATTTTAAACTGATGGAAGATAGAGGTATGGGTGTGTGTGGGAAACAAGCAGGTTGCAACACTAGGGTTGGAAACAGTAAATGTATAAAAGGCATTCAGCATGAAGTTATAAATAAAGACAATAGAACAGGTCAGCAAACAAAGGGGGACAGCAGAGGGCAGCAAGGGACTAGCTCCCTTAAGGTTTACTATACTAATAGCAGGAGTGTTAGAAATAAGATAGATGAGCTAAGATTAATTGCAAGTGCAGGAAACATAGATATTATTGCTATAACAGAGACCTGGCTCAATCTGAAAGATAGAGAGATGCCCTCTGAATGTCACATACAAGGCTATAAATTATTCCACACTGACAGGGTCAACAGGAAAGGTGGTGGAGTAGCGATGTATGTCAGAGACAATTTAAATTGTTGTGTTAGACAAGATATTAAATTAGAAGCGTCAGCCACTGAATCTGTTTGGTTACAGCTTCTCGAGGGCCGAGAAAAACTAATTTTGGGTGTGATTTACAGGGCCCCAAATCTTGATAGGGAGTGCAGTAAACTTCTATGGGACGAAATTCGTAAGGCATCTACATACGAAAATGTTGTGCTAATGGGAGATTTCAACTATAGACAGATTGACTGGAGCAATTTGACAGGAAATTTAGAGTCGGGTGACTTTCTTGATACGATCCAGGATTGTTTTTTAAAACAGTTTGTGACAGAGCCAACTAGGGGAAATAACCTCCTTGACTTGGTTCTTGCCAGTAGGGAAACACTAATTAATAATCTTGAGGTTAATGATGAGCTTGGGGAGAGTGATCACAAATCACTCAGTTTTAATATATCATGGAATTCCCCTAATAATGGCAATCAAGTCTCCGTCCCTGACTTTCGCTTGGCTGATTTCATAGGACTGAAAAATTACTTAGGTGGGCTGAACTGGAATGACCTGACTAAGGGTCAGGTAGGTGGTGATGGTTGCCGATATGATGCTTTCCAGGGCATAGTTCTAGCTGCTCAGTCAAATTATGTTCCAAATAGGGAAATCAGATCAAACAAAAATGATCCTAAATGGATGAACAATAGATTAAAATATCTGATTGGTCAAAAGAGAGGCATATATAGGCAAATCAAAAGAGGAGAGGGGCAATTAAGAAATCGATATATTCAGTTAAAGAGAGAAATAAAAAAGGGAATTAGAAAAGCAAAAAGAGATTATGAGGTTAAAGTTGCAAAAGAATCGAAGACTAACCCAAAAGGATTCTTTCAGGTATACAGAAGTAAGATCAGGGATAAGATAGGCCCACTCAAAAGTTCCTCGGGTCAGCTCACTGACAGTGATAAGGAAATGTGTAGAATTTTTAACACATACTTCCTCTCAGTTTTTACACAGGAGGATACCAGCGATATTCCAGTAATGATAAATTATGTAGAACAGGACGATAATAAACTGTGCACTATTAGGGTCACAAGTGACATGGTCCTTAGGCAAATAGATAAATTAAAACCTAACAAATCCCCAGGCCCTGATGAACTGTATGCAAGGGTTCTAAAGGAATGTAAAGAGGAGCTTAGCACACCTTTGGCTAATCTTTTCAACATATCACTACAAACTGGCATGGTGCCAGATAAGTGGAAAATGGCAAATGTGATACCTATTTTCAAAACAGGTGACAGGTCCTTAGCTTCGAACTATAGACCAATAAGCCTAACCTCCATAGTGGGAAAATTTATGGAATCAATAATTGCCGAGGCAGTTCGTAGCCATCTTGAAAAGCATAAATTAATCAACGAATCTCAGCATGGTTTTACAAAGGGGCGTTCCTGCCTTACGAATTTATTAACTTTTTTCACTAAGGTATTTGAGGAGGTAGATCATGGTAATGAATATGATATTGTGTATATGGACTTCAGTAAGGCTTTTGACAGGGTCCCACATCAGAGACTATTGAGGAAAATTAAAGCACATGGAATAGGAGGAGAAATTTTTTCCTGGATAGAGGCATGGTTGACAAATAGGCAGCAGAGAGTTTGCATAAATGGGGAGAAATCAGAGTGGGGAAGCGTCACGAGCGGTGTTCCACAGGGGTCAGTGTTGGGCCCCCTGCTGTTCACAATCTACATAAACGACATAGATGAGGGCATAAAGAGCGACATCGGCAAGTTTGCCGATGACACCAAAATAGGCCGTCGAATTCATTCTGACGAGGACATTCGAGCACTCCAGGAAGATTTGAATAGACTGATGCAGTGGTCGGAGAAGTGGCAGATGCAGTTTAATATAGACAAATGCAAAGTTCTAAATGTTGGACAGGACAATAACCATACCACATATAAACTAAATAATGTAGATCTTAATATTACGGATTGCGGAAAAGATTTAGGAGTTCTGGTTAGCAGTAATCTGAAACCAAGACAACAGTGCATAAGTGTTCGCAATAAAGCTAATAGAATCCTTGGCTTCATATCAAGAAGCATAAATAATAGGAGTCCTCAGGTTGTTCTTCAACTCTATACATCCTTGGTTAGGCCTCATTTAGATTATGCTGCACAGTTTTGGTCACCGTATTACAGAATGGATATAGATTCTCTGGAAAATGTACAAAGGAGGATGACAAAGATGATCCCTTGTATCAGAAACCTTCCCTATGAGGATAGACTAAGGGCCCTGAAACTGCACTCTCTAGAAAGACGTAGAATTAGGGGGGATATGATTGAGGTGTATAAATGGAAGACAGGAATAAATAAAGGGGATGTAAATAGTGTGCTGAAAATATCTAGCCTAGACAGGACTCGCAGCAATGGTTTTAAGTTGGAAAAATTCAGATTCAGGAAGGATATAGGAAAGTACTGGTTTGGTAATAGAGTTGTGGATGAGTGGAACAAACTCCCAAGTACCGTTATAGAGGCCAGAACGTTGTGTAGCTTTAAAAATAGGTTGGATAAATACATGAGTAGATGTGGGTGGGTGTGAGTTAGACCTGATAGCTTGTGCTAACAGGTCGGTTGCCGTGTTCCTCCCTTAAGTCAATGTGACCTGACCTGACTAGGTTGGGTGCATTGGCTTAAGCCGGTAGGAGACTTGGACCTGCCTCGCATGGGCCAGTAGACCTTCTGCAGTGTTCCTTCGTTCTTATGTTCTTATGTTCTTATGCTCTTCTCCAGACTGAGGGACTGACCACCTCAAAACTTTAAGGGTGATGGACTGATTACATCGTCTTCAAGTATCTTCTGCTTCTATCAACTTTTCTGTACTCGACTCGGTATTTTATACCATTTTAATGTTCATCCCAAGAAGTTGCAGTGTCTGACAGGATTGTAGATGAATGGCTCAGAGAACCGACACGTTGATAAATTAGACTGACCACATCGACTCAAGGTTGAGGGACTGATTATCTCATTATTCTCCTGTTCTTTATGATTTTCCTTCGTATGGACTGATGAGGCCACTGTGTGGCGAAACGTTTCCTCAATAAAGATACCCAAGAGTTGTACATGTGTCTAATTTATCAACGTGTCGGTTCTCTGAACCATTCATCTACAATCCTGTCAGACACTGCAACTTCTTGGGATCTTAATACTTGGGAATTCTTCGCTGTCGGTTCTCTGAATCATTCATCTACAAAGGATGAATATATAGATGAATACCACACACATGCAAACGCAAAGTTATAGATTTTTGCCAGTAAGGATTCTCAAGTGTTGCACATGTATCTTGCTCATCAGTTTGTCAGTATTTTGTTTCACTGTATACAGTTGCGACAGGTATTGGGCTGGTCATCAGTACACGTAGCGTCAACTGGTGAGCATAAGTCAGACAACTGGCTGAACGTCAGCATTCAGGGTAACATGGAGAGCAGCATCTGTTAGAGGAAAGACTTAAGTGGGTCTTGGCGGAAGACTTTCTTTGGGCAGAGTTATAAAACATATCTCACAGACGCAAGTATATATCACCCAGACACAAGTAAGTCTTCAAGCCATTAGTATATCTCACTGACGTAAGCATATCGCACTGACACAAGTGTATCTCCCATTCACAGGTATGCCTCCATGACAAAAGAACAACTCACAGGCACAAGTATATCTCACATACAGAAGAATGTCTTCAAGACATAAGTATGTTTCACTGACAAGTATACCTCACAGAAGTATGTCTCACTGACATATAGGTATATCTCACAAACACAAGCATACCTTACTGAAGGAAACATATCTCACATCTTCATTTCCTTCCTCTGTCCCTCTCTTCTTCGCTCCGTTCCCCTCTCTTACATTCCCTCTATTAATTTCTCTCTCCTTCCTAACTTCCCTTCTCTCTACCCTTCCTTACTCCCCCACCTTTACCAACATACTCTCTCACACTCCTTCCTTATGTCCGTTCCTCATTCTCCCTCTCGTTTCATTTACGTTCCATCCCAATACACGTCTCTAACATTCCATTCATTCTCCACTCTCTGACCTTCTGGGCTCTACAGTTGACTCTTCTCTCCTTTTCCTCCCTCTCCTTTCATTCCCACCAGCACAATTCACACTGAGCTAAAGTCAAGAACATTATTGTGTAAGCGCACTGCACGTTATTGATTGTCATAAATAAAAGAATACCGTCTCTTTTGTCACGTTATATATTGTTGCCACACGAGAATAATGAATTTACTATGTTATATATTGTTGCGACGGGGAGGTGATGTGTGTGTGTGTAAAGAGCTGGGGGAAGGGGGGGGGGAGGTTTCAGGGTGTTATTTAGTGCGCAGAGTGCGGGTAAGTTGCTGTAGCTTCAGGTAGTGTAGGGATAATGAGTAGGCCTTGCCTAAGTGAGCTGACATAGAATCAGTTAATAGACTTTCTAAGACAGGGCAGCATCAGTTAAGGGGCGGGTTACTAGTTAGCTGGCGTATCATCAAGGGGCGTAGCATCAGACAATTGGTATGAA
>NW_027197814.1:0-54408 GCF_038502225.1 Cherax quadricarinatus
ATAAAAATGAGTGTTTTCTGTGATCTTAGTGGTGGGGTCATAAAATCTGGTAATCGTCTTGGTTATAGTGTTCTTAGATATTGTGGGTACAACAGGTTGAAACAAGGTGGGTTGGGTGTGATGTTACTGACCACCAAGTAAACACAGATGGGAGTGTGACGTCACTGGAGGTGACCTCGCCGGTCCTGTGAGGTGTGACATCGTGTGTTGGTGGTAGTGAGGTGAGTGCTCTTGGATATTGTCAAATTTGATTTTTTGTGTGAATGTTTATAAAAAATGAGTGTTTTCTGTGATACTAGTGATTTTTGAGGTGAGTGAATATGGGTGTTTGTTGTTGGTGGTTGTCTTAGATTTATGTGTGTACAAGATATGTTTTCAGTTGATGGTGATCATGTACTAAGTGTTTGTGTATTAGGTTTGTGTTCATGTTTTTTTTTTATATTTTTTTTTTTTGTGCCCATGGGGAGGGAGTTCTTGGTTATAGTGATTTTAGGGGATTTCTGTAAAATGGGTGTTCGCTGGTGATGCTAAACTTAGTTTCTGGTGATTTTGACGGTGTTTTGGTAGTATTCAGTGATGATTTGGTAGAAATCAGTAGTGTTTTGGGAGTATTCGGAGGAGTTTGAAGGTGTTTTTGAAGGTGTTCAAATGATGTGCAGAGTATTTTTTGAAGATGTTCAGTAGTGTTTTGGTGTTGTTCAGAGTTGGTTCAAAGTTAGTTAGTGTGTTAGTTATGGTAATGTCTCATGTCATAAGTGTATGAATTAGTTTTTTTTTTTTGTGCTAATGTTGTCAAGTCTGGAGAATGAGGGAGAAGTTTGGTGGATGAGATGTAGTTTCGGTTAATGAAATGTGTAAGTGTGAATGAGAATGTAAATTGGTGGGTGAGTTAGAGAAGACAAAATGTTATGTGATCTTAGTAAAAGTATAGATAGTTTTAGTGATCTTCGTTATGATGATGTTTTAAGAGAATGTGTACAAAAATGTGTGATCTTAGTGGTGGGGTTATAGAATTTGGTAAACGTCTTGATTGTGGTGGTCTTAGATATTGGAGATATAACAGGTTGAAGCAAGTAGCTTCCTCTCAATAAGTTAAATGTGGGGTGTGACGTCGCTGATCGCTAAGTAAACACAGGATGGAATGTGATGTCATGGGAGGTATCCCTATCTGTGCTGGTATGTGTTGGTGGTAGTGAGGGGAGTGTATTAGATATTGTATGGAGTTGGTGATTGTGATTTTTTGTGTGAATGTTTATAAAAATGAGTGGTCATTGATGATAGTTGATGGATGTGTTAGTTTTTTTTTTTTTTTTTGTGTGTACATGTTATGTTTTCAGTTGGTGGTGATCCTGTTGTAAGTGTTTCGGTGTTGTTTGGAAATGTTCAAAGGTGTTTTTTGTGAGTATTCAAATGATTTATGAGAATTTTTTTTTTTTGCGCTCATGTTATATAATAGTCTGAGGTGAGTGGGATCGTCTTGGTTATAGTGATTTGAGGGGATTTCTATAAAATGGGTGTTAGTTGGTGGTGTTGATCTTAGTTTCTGGTGATTTTTAGTGTTGTTTGGGCAGTATTCGGTGCTGTTTTGGTAGTATTCAGTGGTGTTTTGGGAGTATTCAAAGGAGTTTGATGATGTTTTTGAATGTGTTCAAATGATGTTTTTGGAGAAATCAAAGGTAATTGATGATGTTTTTGGTGTTGTACAAAGTAAAGTATGGTGTGTGTGGGTGTGTTTGTGTTAATTTTGGTAAAATGTCTCATATCATAAGTGTATGAGTTAGTTTTTGTGATAATATTGTAAAGTCTGGAGACTGAGGGAGAGTTTGGGGGATGAGTTGTAATTTAATGAAATATGTAAGTGTAGATAAATTAGAGATGTCAAATCTTATTTGGGAGTAATCAAAATGTTTTTGGAAATGTTTCAGTGTTGTTTGGAAATGTTCAAAGGTGTTTATGTGAGTAATCAAATGATTTATGAGAGTGTTCGAAGTAATCTTGGGGTTGTTCTGTAGTGAGATGATAAAGGTTGTCGATGAGAGAATATTTCTTAAGAGATATTGAGAAAAGGTGGTCTCAAATGATGATGTATGAGAGTGTTTTGAAGGTGTTCAAAGTAAAGTGAGTTGTCTGTGTGTGTTAGTTGGTCATAGAATTTTGTGAATATCTTGGTTACAGTGATTTTAGTGGATTTGAGATGGGTGATGAGATGCATTTATGGATGTGAAATGTGATTTTTGTGTTTGTTCTGAAGAGGTGTGTTGGGAGACGGGTGAGTGGATGTGAAGAAATGTGGGTGAGATGGAGAGGGGTATGGGGAGGGTTGTATTAAAAATTTAATGAAATATGGGGGGATTTTACTGAAAATAAAGGTAATGTGTGAATATTATAAAAGAAATTATAGAAGTGAAAAGTTATGATACACTGGAAAAGATTGGAGTGTGTAGAAACATGTCGCAGTAGTTGGGTAGTGAGATGATTAGTTGTTGTGAGTATAATATTAATTTATGTGGATACAAGGAGATGGGTATGGAGAGGATTTTATTAGAATTTTAGTAATGTAGGGAGGAATGTGTATTACATTTTAAGATTCAATAAAAAGAAGGGGAAAAATTTGTATCGAAAGAGGAAAAATTGTGAATAAATTGGTAAGTGATGAGGGTTGTGGGTATTGTTGTCGAACTAGAGATATCGAAAAAGATGTTATAAGTGGGTTGTTGTTGTGGGTGTTGTGGGTTGTGGGTGTTGTGGGTTGTGGGTGTTGTTGTCGAACTAGAGATACCGAAAAGATGTTATAAGTGGGTTGTTGTTGTGGGTGATGTGGGTTGTGGGTGTTGTGGGTTGTGGGTGTTGTGGGTTGTGGGTGTTGTTGTCGAACTAGAGATACCGAAAAGATGTTATAAGTGGGTTGTTGTTGTGGGTGTTGTGGGTTGTGGGGTGGTGGTGTTGTGGGTGATGTGGGTTGTGGGTGTTGTGGGTTGTGGGTATTGTTGTCGAACTAGAGATACCAAAAAAGATGTTATAAGTGGGTTGTTGTTGTGGGGTGTTGTTGTGGGTTGTGGGTGTTGTGGGTATTGTTGTCGAACTAGAGATACCAAAAAAGATGTTATAAGTGGGTTGTTGTTGTGGGTGTTGTGGGTTGTGGGGTGTTGTGGGTTGTGGGTGTTGTGGGTTGTGGGTGTTGTTGTCGAACTAGAGATGCCGAAAAGTGGTTATAAGTTGTGGGTTGTTGTGGGTGTTGTGGGTTGTGGGTGTTGTGGGTTGTGGGTGTTGTGGGATGTGGGTGTTGTGGGTTGTGGGTGTTGTTGTCGAACTAGAGATACCGAAAAAGAGGTGATTCTGTTGTAAGTGTTCGTGTGTGTTTGGTTTGTGTTCATGTTTTTTGCGCTCATGTTATATCTTAGTTGGAGGTGAGTGTACTCATAGAAATTGGTAATCGTCTTGGTTATAGTGATTTGAGGGGATTTGTGTGAAAATGGGTGTTAGTCTGTGATGTTGATCTTAGTTTATGGTGATTTTGGTGGTGTTTTGACTGTATTCAGTGGTGTTTTAGTAGTATTCAGTGGTGTATTTGGGAGTACTCAAATGGTGTTTGAGACTATTCAAAGGTGTTTTTGAAGGTGTTCAAATGATGTGCAAGAGTATTTATGAAGGTGTTCTGGGAGTATTCAGTGGTGATTTGGGGGTGTTCGAATGATGTTTTTGGAGTATTCAAAGGTAATTGATGGTGTTTTTGGTGTTGTTCAAAGTAAAGTGTCTGAGTTAGTTTTTGTGATACTGTTGTAAAAATCTGGAGAATGAGGGAGGAGTTTGGGGGATGAGTTGTAATTTAATGAAATATGTAAGTATAGATAAATTAGAGATGTCAAATCTTATTTGGGAGTATTCAAAATGATATTTTGGAAGTGCTTCAGTGTTGTTTGGAAATGTTCAAAGGTATTTTTGTGAGTATTCAAATGATTTATGAGAGTGTTTTGAAGGTGTTCAAAGTAAAGTAAAGTGTGTGTGTGTGTGTGTGTGTGTGTGTGTGTGTGTGTGTGTGTGTGTGTGTGTGTGCGTATTAACTTCGTAATATGTAAAATTGTGACTAGTGAATTTATCGAAAAGTGGTTATAAGTTGTAAGTGTTGTGGTGACTTTTTCTGATGAAATAGTTAAAACGAGAAAAATGTCTAGACTTGAGGAGAGTGAATCTTTTGTAAAGAAATTGTGGATTGTTGTGGGTATTAACGAAAAAATGTGGAATTATTTGGGTTATCCTGGGTTAAGAGTGAAAATGTGTAATGTTTTCCCTATGTTGTATATGAAATGTGTAATACTGAGATGGTGACGACGAAGAAGATCCAGAACAAAATGCACAGAATTTCTTCAAGAGAAAAATATGTTGATTTTAGTCAATGAATTGTACCTTTTTTTCAATGAATTTTTTTTTGTTGGATGTATATGAAATGCATTGGTTGTATAATAAATAAATGAAAATATTGTGTATTAGTTTGTTATTGTCTGCTCGACAAGATTCAGCCTGTGTGTGTGTGGTCATCACGTGACGTCACTGACATAGGGGGAAGTCGACAAGATTCAGCCTGTGTGTGTGAGGTCATCACGTGACGTCACTGACCGCCGAGTAAACACAGGTGGGGTGACGTCACACTTGTTTAGACCTGTAGTAAGAGAAAGTACCATGCCCCATAGGGGGAGTTCATTTGAATGCTTACCCCCAGAGGGGGGAATCCAAAAAACTTGATCCAAGGAGATGGAGTCTTTGTATTATTTGATATCGAGAAAAACTTGATCCAAGGAGATGGAGAAATCAGGAATATTTGGGGTAGAAGTTGATGGTGGAGGGAGGGAATGGGGGGGAATCTTTGTATTATTGATATCGAGAAAAACTTGATCCGAGGAGTTCATTTTGAATTTACCCCCAAAGGGGGGAATCCAAAAAACTTGATCCGAGGAGTGGAGTCTTTGTATTATTGATATCGAGAAAAACTTGATCCAAGGACAGGAAGGAACCACTCAGGAAGAGCCACTGAGCCGCAGGAACCGCTCAGGCGCCTTCGGCACTACTTTATATATATATATATATATATATATATATATATATATATATATATATATATATATATATGTCGTGCCGAATATGTAAAACTGGTCAATTAGCAAGAACTCATTTAAAATTAAGTCCTTTCTAAAATTTTCTTTTATGCGTTTAAAGATATATTTTTTTCATTAATGTTGATGTAAAAATTTATAATTTTGCACCAAAAGGAACTTAGAAAACTTACCTAACCTTATTATAACAAGCGCAATTTATTTTATCCTAACCTAACTAAATATATTTTAAATTTGTTTACAATAATTTAATGCTAAACAAACACAGTGAAATATATTTTTTTTCGTTAGGTTCAGAATGATTTTGGCGAAATTATTGCATACACAAATTTTCACTATATGGCAAGATGAACGTTGCTATTTAATTAAGCCAAGATCGCAAGTTCTGCCTATGCGCCACGACATATATATATATATATATATATATATATATATATATATATATATATATATATATATATATATATATATATATATATATATATATATATTCTCGCCAACTACCTAATACCCCCATCTCCCCACCTACTAACTCCCCTACTCTGTTTTTAACTGACAAATCCATTCGTTCCCTAGGATTTCTTAACTTGTTTAACTCACTCCAAAAATTTTTCTTATTTTCATTAAAATTTCTTGACAGTACCTCTCCCACTCTACCATCTGCTCTCCTTTTGCATTCTCTCTCACCACTCTCTTCACCTTTCTTTTACTCTCCATATACTCTACTCTTCTTATAACACTTCTGCTTTGTAAATACCTCTCATCAGCTACCTTTTTCTCTTTTATCACACCCTTTACTTCATCATTCCACCAATCACTCCTCTTTCCTACTGCACCCACCCTCATATAACCACAAACTTCTGCCCTACATTCTAATTCTGCATTTTTTAAAACTATTCCAACCCTCTTCAAGCCCCCCCCCCCCCGATACTCATACCTGCACCAGCCCACCTTTCTGCCAATAGTTGCTTTTATTTCACCCGAATACCCTCCTCCCTTAGTTTATACACTTACACCTTCCTCTTATCCCATCTACCTCTTATTCTAACTGTAGCTACAACTAGATAATGATCCGATATATCAGTTGCCCCTCTATAAAAGTGTACAACCTGGAGCCTACCCATCAACCTTTTATCCAACAATACATAATCTAACAAACTACTTTCATTACGTGCTACATCATACCTTGTACATTTATTTATCGTCTTTTTCATAAAATATGTATTGCTTTTTACCAAACCTCTTTCTACACATAGCTCAATTAAAGGCTGCCCATTTTCATTTACCCCTGGCACCCCAAATTTACCTACTACTCCCTCCACAACATTTTTACCCACTTTAGCACTGAAATCCCCAACCACAAGTACTCTCACACTTGGTTCAAACCTCCCCACGCAATCACTCAACATTTCCCAAAATCAATCTCTCTCCTCTATACTTCTCTCTTCCCCAGGTGCATATACGCTTACTATAACCCACTTTTCACATCCAACCTTTATTTTACTCCACATAATCCTTGAATTAATACATTCACAGTCCCTCTTTTCCTGCCATAGCTTATCCTTCAACATTATTGCTACTCCTTCTTTAGCTCTAACTCTATTAGAAACCCCTGACCTAATCCCATTTATTCCTCTCCACTGAAACTCACCCACCCCCTTCAGCTTTGTTTCACTTAAAGCCAGGACATCCAGCTTCTTCTCATTCATAACATCCACAGTCATCTCTTTCTTATCATTCGCACAACATCCATGCACATTCAGACTTCCCACTTTGACAATTTTCTTATTCTTTTTAGTAATTATTAGAGGAAAAGCGGTTACTAGCCCATTGTTTCTGGCTTATGTAGGAAAGATTCTTATTCCACTACCCCATGGATATAAAAGGAAAAGTAATTAGAACAAGAACTAAGAGAAAATCAAAGAAAAACTCAGATGAGTGTGTATAAATAAACGTGTAGTGTTACCTAAGTGTAAGTAGAAGTAGCAAGACATACCTGTAATCTTGCATATTTATGAGACAGACAAAAGACACCAGCAATCCTACCATCATGTAAAATAATTACAGGCTTTCGTTTTACACTCACTTGGCAGAACGACATATATATATATATATATATATATATATATATATATATATATATATATATATATATATATATATATATATATATATATATATATATATATAATGTCGTGCCGAATAGGCAGAACTTGAGATCTTGGCTTAAACAGCAACGTTCATCTTGCCATATAGGACAAGCGAAAATTTGTGTATGCAATAATTTCGCCAAAATCATTCTGAACCTAACGAAAAAATATATTTCACTGTGTTTGTTTTGTATTAAATTATTGTAAACAAATCTAAAATATATTTAGTTGGGTTAGGCTAAAATAAATTGCTTTTGCTATAATAAGGTTAGGTAAGTTTTCTAAGATTCTTTTGGTGCAAAATTAAAAATGTTTTCATTAACATTATTGAAAAAAATATATCTTTAAACGTATAAGAGAAAATTTTAGAAAGGACTTAATTTTAAATGAGTTCTTGCTAATTGACCAGTTTTACATATTCGGCACGACATATATATATATATATATATATATATATATATATATATATATATATATATATATATATATATATATATATATATATATATATACACACACACACGGAGGGTGGGTAGTTGGCTGATAGTTCTAGGCATTTCGTGTTTCAATCAACACATGAGGAACTGGCTATGTTGCAAATACGTTCAGATGAAGCGTTTTTACTTCCTCTGAACTTATTTGCTTGGACTTCGTTCTCTTTTCTGCGAGATTTCAAGCTCATGATGTGTTGACTGCAACACAAAAGGCCTAGAGCTATCATTCAACTACCCCCCACACGTGATTGTTTTGTTTCTGAGGCAGTGTCCTGCCGTAGGAGGTTCTCAGATTTTGCATGGTTGGATTTCATTGTTACTTGGTTAGAAGTAATGTCTCCATAGTTGGGGTAATTTAATCTGTCTTGGACATAGAATGGGTCTCTATTCTTCAATATCTTCAAGATCACACAGAATCTTCGGACTCGGGAAGTTCTCCTTGTTAATGAAACGTCTGACTCTTTGTTGGAGGGACATCCTGTGGGTCTTTTGGGGAGTTATATTGATCATGTATTCGGTGGTGTTAGTTGGTTGTGGTAGGTTTTCTACGTCTGGTATATAGAGTTCTTGCATGTCGTATAATTGTCTCTTCTTTAGTTTGTCTAGTCCGAGATTTATTGTGTCGATCTCCTGTTGGATGTGTAGATTTTTCATTCTGATTCTGTCCCTCCTTCTGGTGCCTGTGATAAAGTGGAGACCTTTTTCTGGACTCTTTGCAGCTTTAACATGCTGCATTTCGTTTTAAGTGACATTGGCACACAAGGATATTCAAGCATAGGTCTTACCATCATCTTATGCAGGTGCTTCTGATATGAGGGAGGCGCTGATGAAATCTGTATAGCTGCTGAGGTGAGCTTTAGCTAAGTTTACATTTTTGGTGATGTGTAACGTGGAGCGGAGGAAGCTGTCGTTCTCGTATCCCAGGATCTTATTCGTGTTTCTGATGACGATAGGGGGTATCTCCGATGAGATGCTTCCCATGTTTACAATAGCTGCGGCAAAACATCAGAGTGTAATGATGAGGACCTTGTCGGAGTTGGTCATGATTCTCTATTTCTTCTCCCAGTTGTCTGTTCGCAATTTCGCATTCATTTTTTCTATTGCCCTTACATTCCCGTTTTTTTCAGATATAGGGATGGATAAAACTATGTGGATAACATCGTCAGCAAACTGGGTGATGATAGTATCTTTCAATTCAGGTTGGGATAAGACATTCACGTATATGTTGAAGAGTATAAGGCTGAGGCACAAATATTGTGGCACTCCAGCTGGTGGTGTGAATGGCTCTGCCGTTGAAGGTGGGGATGATGCTTCTTCCTGAAAAGTAGTTATATATAAGTCTGGGAGGTCCGGGAGGTCGGCAAGTATGAATATGAAGCCGTCGTGCCACAGGGTATCAAAAGCTTTGTATGTATCCCGAGTTGCAATTAGGTCAAGATTGTCTTGTTTCCTCAGGTTGTCCAGCTCATCGAAGATGATATTAATGGCGTGTTGGGTTCCTCAGTGGAGCCTGAAGCCAAACTGATTTTCAGTGAAGAGGTGATTGAAATCTGTGTAATAGTTCAGACTATTGGAGATTATTTTTTTCAGTGACTATCTTCAATTAGATAGGTCTGTAGTTTTCCGGTTAATGTTTGTCTTTGTTGGGTTTTACAATGAATATCATTCCTGTTCGTCGGCACTGTGCTTAATGCACTGATATGTACTAAGCACAGTAGTCTTCACAACGCAATGATTAAAGATGCATTCATAATCAAGGATACAAATGCATTCCTGTGCTTTGCCATTCTACGTTGTATAAACAAGAGCTTCACAGTGCTTGACTGGCCACTACAGAACTGAAGCCTGATTTACAAATTATTCGAAAAAATACTCAGGCTTTCACTCGGATAATCGACGTACCTGGAACACTGATTTTTGCACATTAAAATAGTCATGACAGGTACGACGATGAAGTCTCCTCTTCCTACCATATTCTTCCTTAGCAAACGCAGTGTTTCGTCGTCTGTTCAACTGTAAGTGTGGCAAGTTTGAAAACCACGAAGTATATTGATCCCGAGATAAACCTTGTACAACGCCATTTGCTTCTGCAACTGAGATTATCAGCTAAACATTAGTTAATATGATCAGTACCATTAAAAGCAAGGAAACAGAGTGAGGAGAGGAGACACACCACTGGAAAAGCCGTTTTGGATGAACCAAACTTTAGATAGTTCCGATTTAACCCACCAGAGTTGTGCAGTAGCTAGAGTACAATGATATTCATTGATATTAGAACGAGCAATACGAGAGCAATATACGTGACCAGCACTATACATAAATGACACCAGTTAGTTCTACTCTCAGTGCACGGCAGTAGTAATGCACTGTAACAGTAACTATGCAACTGAACAAAATCGTTCCAGGACAGACATCTCATATTGCGAACATGCGGCCAGGCCGGCTGTATCTGGCAGTTAATAGTCTTCACACAAGGAAAAAAGTTCACTAAATAAAATCAAGGGCAAACACAAAGGGTAATTTACGAGCACCAGTATATCCACTCCACCTAAATTTACAATATATACAAAGTGTAATAGAGGACCAAATATTAATGAGCGAGAAATCCACTGCATGTGGTTTTTCACCTCATACAAGGGCATCCCGTATGTGTGTATTAAGCCAGCCTCAGTGAGTCTTCCCCAAGTCAGGTCAGTAAACCTAACGTCGGTTTGGCTGGAGACTAACTCTCAACCAATCGATTCACTTATAAACCTGAGAGCAAATCAGAGTAGCCGGGGTGTCTTTGCAACTACTTCAACCTATCAGTCAGTTTGGTTGGTACAGAGGAACTGCAAGAATGATTGTGAGATGAATGTTGTATAAAGTGTAATGTATCCAGTGCACGGTACACCATCACTGTTTCTGTACCTCCCTTCAGTCCCTTTCATGTCTTATACCTCCCTTCTGTCCCTTCCATGTCTTGTACCTTCCTTCCGTCCCTGCACTGCTTCTCTATGCCCCTCCCTTCCATTCCTTGTTTCTGTGCCTTCTTCCTATTCCTTCTCTGCCCTTGTACCTCCCTTCCATTCACTGCTTTTGTACCCCCTGTTCTCCGCATCAGTGCCTAACTACTGTGCCTCCTTCACTGTTCCTCCCTCCCTGTTTAAGCACCTCCGTACCTTACGCTCTCCCTTCACGTTTCCTTCTGGCCTCTGTTCTTCATTCCTAACTTGTCTTTCCTCTTTACATCCCTCCTCTTCTGTCCCTCCCGTTCCCTCCCGACCTCTCTTGTCCTCTCTCTATCTCTATGCAGCCTCTCCCTCTTCCCTTCCTCTCTGTACCTTTGTACTTCCCTATCTGCCTCTGTACTTCTCTCTCCTCCCATCACCTCCGTGCCTTTGTACTCTCTCCCCTTCCCATCCTTTTCGTCCCGTCACTGCCCCTGTCTCCCGTCTCCTCGCGTCCTCTCCCGGTAACCCCTCCGTACTGTCACTATTCCTCCTTGTTTTAGCACATATCTTCCCGTCTCTTCACTCTCCTCTCCTTCCTGTTTCGGCACTGCCCCCCGTTCCCTCCGATAGCCTATCACTCTTCCCCCCCTTCTCTTCCCCACTACCTGCCTCATCATCCCCCTCCCTTCCTCTCCTTTTATCCTCCCGTACCGACTCTTCACCCCTTTCTCTCCTACTCTTCCCTCTTTAATTATGTATTTCCCCACCCTCATCTCCCCATCCCCTTCATTTTCTCCTCTCTTCTTCTTGCCTCTAACCCTATCATCCTTTCAAAACTAGTTTCATCGCCTCTCTGCGCATCACGCTGTTGTTTTTTTATTTTCCCCAGCGTTCATCCCCCACACCTCCGCTGGAATAAACAAAAGAACTGCGACCTCTGTCAAGAAGGGGAAAAGAGTTTGCAGGCAGAGGAAGGACATTTAGGAAAACAATGAATTATGAAATAGCGCTGAAAAAAAAAATAAGTCGAACAAAAGAAGGATGATAATGAGAATGTGGATTGAGGGTGAACGCTGGAAAACATTTCCTGGAAACCTGTGTTAATTAAAAGGAAAAGATAAACACGGCGTTCTGTTTCCTTTACTCGAATTTCAAATTGTAGATATATAAATGAAGATTTTTATTTTAACGTTATAAATTTTATACTTATCAGAGGGGGAATATTTGAATGCATATATATCGTGGTCGAAAAGCATCTGATAGCTGGTGAGCTGTCAGTGAAACATGAGTAAGGTCATGGACTGGTCAATACTAGAACATGAGTAAGGTCATGGACTGGTCAATACTAGAACATGAGTAAGGTCATGGACTGGTCAATACTAGAACATGAGTAAGGTCATGGACTGGTCAATACTAGAACATGAGTAAGGTCATGGACTGGTCAATACTAGAACATGAGTAAGGTCATGGACTGGTCAATACTAGAACATGAGTAAGGTCATGGACTGGTCAATACTAGAACATGAGTAAGGTCATGGACTGGTCAATACTAGAACATGAGTAAGGTCATGGACTGGTCAATACTAGAACATGAGTAAGGTCATGGACTGGTCAATACTAGAACATGAGTAAGGTCATGGACTGGTCAATACTAGAACGTGAGTAAGGTCATGGACTGGTCAATACTAGAACGTGAGTAAGGTCATGGACTGGTCAATACTAGAACGTGAGTAAGGTCATGGACTGGTCAATACTAGAACGTGAGTAAGGTCATGGACTGGTCAATACTAGAACGTGAGTAAGGTCATGGACTGGTCAATACTAGAACATGAGTAAGGTCATGGACTGGTCAATACTAGAACATGAGTAAGGTCATGGACTAGTCAATACTAGAACATGAGTAAGGTCATGGACTGGTCAATACTAGAACGTGAGTAAGGTCATGGACTGGTCAATACTAGAACGTGAGTAAGGTCATGGACTGGTCAATACTAGAACGTGAGTAAGGTCATGGACTGGTCAATACTAGAACGTGAGTAAGGTCATGGACTGGTCAATACTAGAACGTGAGTAAGGTCATGGACTGGTCAATACTAGAACATGAGTAAGGTCATGGACTGGTCAATACTAGAACATGAGAAAGGTCATGGACTGGTCAATACTAGAACATGAGTAAGGTCATGGACTAGTCAATACTAGAACATGAGTAAGGTCATGGACTGGTCAATACTAGAACATGAGTAAGGTCATGGACTAGTCAATACTAGAACATGAGTAAGGTCATGGACTGGTCAATACTAGAAGAGTAAGGTCATGGACTGGTCAATACTAGAACATGAGTAAGGTCATGGACTGGTCAATACTAGAACATGAGTAAGGTCATGGACTGGTCAATACTAGAACATGAGTAAGGTCATGGACTGGTCAATACTAGAACATGAGTAAGGTCATGGACTGGTCAATACTAGAACGTAAGGTCATGGACTGGTCAATACTAGAACATGAGTAAGGTCATGGACTGGTCAATACTAGAACATGAGTAAGGTCATGGACTGGTCAATACTAGAACATGAGTAAGGTCATGGACTAGTCAATACTAGAACGTGAGTAAGGTCATGGACTAGTCAATACTAGAACATGAGTAAGGTCATGGACTAGTCAATACTAGAACATGAGTAAGGTCATGGACTAGTCAATACTAGAACATGAGTAAGGTCATGGACTGGTCAATACTAGAACATGAGTAAGGTCATGGACTGGTCAATACTAGAACATGAGTAAGGTCATGGACTGGTCAATACTAGAACATGAGTAAGGTCATGGACTGGTCAATACTAGAACATGAGTAAGGTCATGGACTAGTCAATACTAGAACATGAGTAAGGTCATGGACTAGTCAATACTAGAACATGAGTAAGGTCATGGACTAGTCAATACTAGAACATGAGTAAGGTCATGGACTGGTCAATACTAGAACATGAGTAAGGTCATGGACTGGTCAATACTAGAACATGAGTAAGGTCATGGACTTGTCAATACTAGAACGTGAGTAAGGTCATGGACTGGTCAATACTAGAACATGAGTAAGGTCATGGACTAGTCAATACTAGAACATGAGTAAGGTCATGGACTGACCAATACTAGAACATGAGTAAGGTCATGGACTGGTCAATACTAGAACATGAGTAAGGTCATGGACTGACCAATACTAGAACATGAGTAAGGTCATGGACTGGTCAATACTAGAACATGAGTAAGGTCATGGACTAGTCAATACTAGAACATGAGTAAGGTCATGGACTAGTCAATACTAGAACATGAGTAAGGTCATGGACTAGTCAATACTAGAACATGAGTAAGGTCATGGACTGACCAATACTAGAACATGAGTAAGGTCATGGACTGGTCACTACTAGAACATGAGTAAGGTCATGGACTGGTCAATACTAGAACATGAGTAAGGTCATGGACTGACCAATACTAGAACATGAGTAAGGTCATGGACTAGTCAATACTAGAACATGAGTAAGGTCATGGACTAGTCAATACTAGAACATGAGTAAGGTCATGGACTAGTCAATACTAGAACATGAGTAAGGTCATGGACTGGTCAATACTAGAACATGAGTAAGGTCATGGACTGGTCAATACTAGAACATGAGTAAGGTCATGGACTGGTCAATACTAGAACATGAGTAAGGTCATGGACTGGTCAATACTAGAACGTGAGTAAGGTCATGGACTGGTCAATACTAGAACATGAGTAAGGTCATGGACTGGTCAATACTAGAACATGAGTAAGGTCATAACCATCGATGATTAATTATGAGTAAAATCATAACCCACAACAATCATGAGTACGGTCGAGGAACCTTTGGAAAGAATCTCTTCAGCTGTGAAACATTACTATGGAGTTCACGTGTTTCACTTTTATTGGTTACGATCGTAATTAACAACAGGTAAACGTGAGTATAGTTGTAAACAGTAGTAGCAAAACACGAGTGCGTTACCCACAACTTTGAAACGCGAGAAACAGCAGCAAGATATATGTAAAGTAGTACGCAATGACAGTGAATAATTAATAAAGTCGAAATTCACAAAGGTAAAAAGTGAGTAAAGTCGAAAACGACAGCAGCGAAACGTGAGTAAAGTCGAAACCGACAACAGCGAAACTTAAGTTCGTTAACCATAGGAGTGAAACATGAGTCAAGTCGCATCCTACATCTACGAATTAGCATGTGTTTTCCCGTACCCACAACGACAGTCAGAATGATCATTACCAAGGAACAACATTGATGAGTAAGTTGGTGACCACAGCCAACAAGGTATCATGAGTGGGGCAAATGGCCATGAAATTAGAATTTTGAACTGAACTCCCTATAGTGAATAGAGTAACTCAATGAAAGGTCAATGAGCCCATATAAATGGAATTTTGATGGTTAGTTTTCAAGCAATTGCTAATCTGCGAAGCCCTAATGTATTATGGCCTGCCCGTTTAAGTTAGTATAAATTTGGATGTTGCAAACTTGCAATGGTTAATAAAACAGCAAATAACTATTTTTTTAATTTATTATACAAACAGGCAATATCAAAAACATAAATGGAACTTGTATCCAAAGAACCAAATTGCTACATTGACACATTGCAAAGGGATAAAATCTTCAAGTCCCATATTCCTGAATTCCCTGAGAAAGAACAGTCTTTTCATGTTGGTATTCAGACAAAGGGTCATTATGGATGTCACAACGGGTCCAGCTGGGGTTACTGTCAACAACAAGATCATGAATATCTCCTCGATCCTAATACCTTTCTTTTTGACTACTTTTCGCTTTATTGGCTGGCGTTTCTTCCTCCTCCTCATCACTTGATACCTCTGCATCTGGTGGCAAGTATTCATCAAGATTTTCAAGCAATTCTGGGTCATCTACCTCCGGTTCTGAGTCACTTTCCTCCAAAACGCAGACTTGGTGTCGGAGGGCTCGCAATAAAACAATTTCTCATTGATCTGGAAGGACAATAAAAACGTTCTGTACACATCCAGACCACTACAAAATTCATATAAGCAATAGAAATAATTTTTATAAATATTTATTTACTGAAATTGAAAACTGGCCCTAAAAGGGCGGACCAACATTTATTGAGGCCTCTTTTGTTGCACTTTTTTCATTTGTGTGGTACACTCAAATTATGCTTTACACGACCTTTATATATATATCAAAATATGCCCAAACTATTCATTTACGCATTAGACATAAGAATCAGTACTTACTGACATTGTAGAGGATAAAATCCAAGGGTATTTGAGTCTCACTAGATTAAAAAATGTTACTCTCGGCGACGCCAAGCCACAAGTGTTGACATCTTGGTCTCTCAACGATTGGGAAGCGAGAACAGGAAGGCACCACTTAGCTGAAGGGACTCACCACTTAGCTGAAGCACGTGCTCAGGCCAACTTAGATGTTGGCCTGCCCTGTGAAGGGATTATTAAACAGTGAAATCCGAGTAGTAATAGACTCAGGGAAGGCTTGTGATTGGTCAGAAATAAAGAAGGTGGTAACCCACAAGAGTGAAACATGTCTCTCTTTCCTTACTATCTCTTTCTTTCCCTACCTCCTACACTCCCATCTTTCCATCCTTCCTTTCCTTCCATCGTTCACTCACACGTTTATTCTTTCATATCCTCATTTTTTTTCCAATTTCCGCTTGTTTTCCTATCGTTAGTTTGCTATTTTTTTCCATCCTTCCTTCTTTCCTTCCTTCCTTCCTACGTTCCTTCCGCTATTCCTTGCTCCCTTCTTTGTTTTATTATGCAGATTTTCACTGCATTGTTCAAGTGGATTAACAAAATAACTGATGATAATGGCTCAGGCAACCCAACTCAATCAGCGCAACTCAAATACAATGGCTCAGGCAGTGTAATGCAATGGTTCAGGCAACACAATACAATGGCTCAAGCAATGTAATACAGTGGCATGGGCAGCGCAATACAATGGCACAAGCAGCGTAATGCAATGGCTCTGGAAGCACAATACAATGGCTTGAACAGCGCAATACAATGGCTCGGGCAGCACAATAAGAACTCCCCACGTGTCAGAGAAGACATAAAGAGGATTTTGTTTACTCCAGTGGACTCCAATATTCAAGGAAAGTACATTATCTATTATTGAAGCAATTTTTTCTGAAGAGAACAAGGTGAATAAAATTTGATGAAACATGAAGAAGGGTTGCAGAGCTGGAGACTGTGTTCAGTAAGGTCACAGTGAGGTCAACGAACTTTTAAGGGGAGTAAGAAGTCGGCTCTCAAAAAATTGATGACCTTAGATCATGACTCACGAAATCGTAATGACCATACCACGGGTGGGGTTAGAACCCGCGATCAGTGGCTAACGCGTCAGTCTGGAGTTTTATGACTCTCTGATCGCGGGTTCTAACCCTACCCGTGGTATAGTTTAACTCTAAGCAGCTTTACACTAATAAAAACATTGATATCTACACAGAGACACTGTAGTAGTAAATCTTATTATTTTGAACACTTGATCTGACGTACTAGCGGAGTCGCTCTCTGAGATGGTTCAGCTAGAATGTTAGGGAATTTCACTGGTCGCCCAGTTAAATCCCCAGGAAGAATGTCTTGGTGGTAGATCCGGTTGTATGGCAGCAGAACACTAATATGTGTCCTAAGAGATGTATTTCCCAGGTACCAGGATCAGGGATACGTGTTTAATATTTGCGATAAACACGTCAGGGAATACAGTTTTCCTGACCAGAAGAGATTGTTAACAGATATGAGCATTTAATATAAATTCAGAGATAACAGAAGAAACTCTTATTTAAAGGATTTATAGGATTATTACCCAAGTGTAATATTCCTGACGTACTCAATAAGGTCAAGGGTATAAAACAGCCCATCCTACACTTATTAACAAGGGGGTCTGGATGAGTAATTTCCAAGGGAAACGAGAATGAAGGGGAAAAATTTGCAATATGTTGTGTATTTGTGATATGTCCCTTAGATAGACTCTCCTGAATAATAAAAATAATAAAATTGAGAATGAAAGTTAGTTTCTCAATATGGTTTATTTAAATAAAAAGTACTTTTTTTTTATTTTTGTATTTAGAATTTTATAGGAAAGAAGGAGAGGATCGTGGAGATGAAGATCAACTGGGAGAGTGGGCGCGACTCAAAATAAGTTAAGAACCACAGATTTAAAGGATGCTGCAATGATAGATACGGTTTTGTTTTGCAGGAGGAAATGTGAAGAGAGAGAGGAAGCTTGAAGGAAAGGGTAGGGGGTATAGCGGGAGAATGGAGAAGACAACTTACTACTGAAAGTCAGGTAACCATTGTAGCGAGAAAATTAATTAACATCATTAACCACAGTAGGATAGCTGTGATTTCTCAATGATGGGAAGGTCTGTCACTGCCGGGACATTATTCCTCTCTCTGGAGAAGACGTCTCATTGCTGGGGACAACAAAAACACTGCTGAAAAGACCTATCACTGCTGGGGAATTCCTCTCACTGTTCTGGAAGGCCCTTTACTGCCGTGAATGATCACATGTGATTGCTAGGGATGATTTCTGACTACTAGGGATGACATGGTACGGATGATCTCTCAATGCAGAGGATAATCTTTCACTTCTGAGTGAGATTTCTCCCTGACAGAAATGACCTCTCAGTTCTGGAGAAGACTTATCATTATTGGGGAAAACATCTTACTGCTGGAAAAACCTTTCCAGATCACAAATGGTGAATCCCTTAAATTTCCAGTCTGGCTTTATTAATCTTAATTTCTCACTAATAAGTTCGTAATTACTCACACTATAAAATGGGATTCAAATGTCTACTAGTTGATTTTTTCATTATGTTATATTTTCTGTCTCTCAACCACTCTCTGTTTCCTGCAGCAGACTAAGTACATTAGAAAGCAGACTAAATGCAATACATTAGAAAAATATGTGATATAGATTAAGGAAGTTGGTTAAATAAGCAGTTAATGGATAAACTAAAATGTCATACATGGACCATTATTTCTAAATAAACCGTAAGTTTATGATTCTGGTTAAGAGATAAATTAAAAGTTTCTTTGCAATAAGTCTATGTACTACCTGAAAGGGTATAGAGATACAAGATTTCAGTGTAAAGATAATGGCATTAATTTTCAGCTGAACGATATATTGGAGGGATGAGCAGAGCTGAAGGATAAATCCAGGACACAATACTCACTTTAAGGATTCCTAAGTCCTCAGTGATATAGCTCATTCAGCTGTTAATTGCCTCCTGAATCAGGCTCAACCCAGGATCAACAGCCGACCTACGCACTTTGCCACTCAGAACAACAGTGACTGTTACCTTTTCCATAACCATTTCATTTTTGTTCCTTATTCTATCATTGATTTTTTACACAATGTTTAAAAAGACCGACTTTTATATGCAAAAACTTCGTAATGAGGATATCACCTCATTTCGTGAGTCAGAAAGCCATAAAGTATCTTTAATAGTTATATGAGTGTTGAAAAATTGCATATTGAATATATATCTCTCACAAGCAGGCATTGCTCACTTTCCTTTTTCTCCAGGTAAAGTATAACTAAAAGCCATGGGAAGTTAGAATGATTAGAAGCTGTCCTTATTCTTGGTTTTCCAGCCCTTATCACTATGAATTCAATCACATACAGCATCTTAACAATTAAAGAGAGCTGACCACATTGAAAATAAGACGATTTAGGGCCGATGGAGACATAATATACACCATAAATTAATGTGTGGACCCACACAGTTAACATTATAACAGAAGCAATGATTAGTAAATGTTGATCTCGGTATTTATTGATAGTCCGCTATGTTTAAGCTAAGGACTTGATATTAAGTACACATGGGAAATTGTTATTACTGATCATTTCCAGTGACGAAGACTATAAAAACAGCAATACACTCGTACCCGGTCACACCGGTGGATGCACCTTACACCAGCTGCCCTTGTTCACCTAGCAGTAAGTAGGCAACTGTGTTTGTCGACTGTTATGATTCGCATCCCAGGGTATGGTAGTATACGTTTCTCTCTCTCTCTCTCTCTCTCTCTCTCTCTCTCTCTCTCTCTCTCTCTCTCTCTCCTTACACAGGATTTTACAAGGTTTAAGGCTGCTAACTTTATTTACAAACTAAGGGCTATTACATACATCATCTCATTTGAAAGCCTTTTTTGTTGTTATAAGACAGACAAATATGGAACAGGATGAAGCTGATCAGCTGACTTTCTCTCTCTCTCTCTCTCTCTCTCTCTCTCTCTCTCTCTCTCTCTCTCTCTCTCTCTCTCTCTCTCTCCTTCTATTTACTCAAGTGATTTTCCAGGGTTAAGTCACGAG
This sequence comes from Cherax quadricarinatus, assembly GCF_038502225.1. Taxonomy (NCBI): domain Eukaryota; kingdom Metazoa; phylum Arthropoda; class Malacostraca; order Decapoda; family Parastacidae; genus Cherax; species Cherax quadricarinatus. The sequence goes on from NW_027197814.1 coordinate 20,051, forward strand.
TTCGTACCTTTATTTCCAAGCTAAGAGCTGTTACCTACCTCATCTCATTTGAAAACCTTTCAGTTTTTATGAGACAAATAGAAAAGATGATGAAGTTGGAGACATCTGTTAGCCAGTGATTGCATTTGGTTAGCTGACTTTATTTCTTCGATGTCATTATGCTGTGTGAAAATGTTCCAGACTCGGGTCATTCTAGGAACAAATGATCTCTGAAGTAATACTCCTGCACCAGAGTGTAGTCGCTGTTTGCTGCCCGTCTTATTATACAGAAGTTTCTCTTCTCGGAGCCAAGTGTGGTGTCTTAACAACATTGGCTTGTACATAACAATAAGGCCTTCCATATTCTTCCGATGTTGTAGGCTCTTTTAAAATGACAGATCTGTCCAGGCTGGGTTCAGATGAGAGATAAGCCGTGTTGCTCTGTTCTATATTCTGTCAAAAAGATAATCCAAGAAAAATGGAGCACACTTCAGGAGCGAGCGCACTTGTGCCTCGTACCGTCCTGCAGCCTCTACTCTCGAGCATGTTACATACGTTCTGGCCACATTGTTTGCAACATTTACTGTGTGGTTCTCCATAGTATGTTTGGGATCAAATTTCACTCCAACGAAATCAGTCTCATCCCCGTGTTCTAACTCTCTCCTATTCATTCTTACTACTGTTCCAGCAGTACAATCATGGTGCCTAAAAATCATCATAATTCTTATAAGTAAATGTGACCTGCCATCGTTTTTCACAGGCTGATAAAGCTGTAAACTGATGGATGATGTAATTGAGAGCAGCTCTCTTTTTATCCCTTGTATAAGTATATGTCAGAGTACAGTCGTCAGCATATGCATGGGATTCTGGGATGAAATGAAAGAGGTCACTGAAGTAGACATCACATAACAATGGCCCAAGCATACTAACCTTCCTGTGTAATCTCTCCTTGTTTCATAGGGAGAGATTACTTTATAACACTAGTGTGGGAACCATGAATCACAGGTTCCATAATTTTAACATAAGCCTTCACACCATTACAACCAAAAATGAAATGTTACAGTGAAAATATCGCTGTGTCTACATTGCCCATTCATTGTTCCATCCTCAACTCTTCCAGTTCCTTCCTGAGAATAGTCAATGGTATCACTTCCCAGAGGTGTTCCAAGCAAGATGCTGTTTGTTGAGGCAATGACTGATTCTCCTGGTAGTTTTGATCTCGCTACGTCGAATATATATATATATATATATATATATATATATATATATATATATATATATATATATATATATATATATATATATATATATATATATGTCGTGCCGAATAGGCAGAACTTGCTATCTTGGCTTAAATAGCAACGCTCATCTTGCCATATAGGACAAGCGAAAATTTGATATGATGTAGGGCGTAATGACAGTAGTTTGTTGGACTATGTATTGGTAGATAAAAGACTGTTGAGTAGACTTCAGGATGTACATGTTTATAGAGGGGCCACAGATATATCAGATCACTTTCTAGTTGTAGCTACAGTGAGAGTAAAAGGTAGATGGGATACAAGGAAAATAGAAGCAGCAAGTAAGAGAGAGGTGAAGGTTTATAAACTAAAAGAGGAGGCAGTTAGGGTAAGATATAAACAACTATTGGAGGATAGATGGGCTAGTGAGAGTATAGGCAATGGGGTCGAAGATGTATGGGGTAGGTTTAAGAATGTAGTGTTAGAGTGTTCAGCAGAAGTTTGTGGTTACAGGAAAGTGGGTGCGGGAGGGAAGAAGAGCGATTGGTGGAATGATGATGTAAAGAGAGTAGTAAGGGAGAAAAAGTTAGCATATGAGAGGTTTTTACAAAGTAGAAGTGATGCAAGGAGGGAAGAGTATATGGAGAGAAAAAGAGAGGTTAAGAGAGTGGTGAAGCAATGTAAAAAGAGAGCAAATGAGAGAGTGGGTGAGATGTTATCAACAAATTTTGTTGAAAATAAGAAAAAGTTTTGGAGTGAGATTAATAAGTTGAGGAAGCCTAGGGAACAAATGGATTTGACAGTTAAAAATAGGAGAGGAGAGTTATTAAATGGAGAGTTAGAGGTATCGGGAAGATGGAGGGAATATTTTGAGGAATTGTTAAATGTTGATGAAGATAGGGAAGCTGTGATTTCGTGTATAGGGCAAGGAGGAATAACATCTTGTAGGAGTGAGGAAGAGCCAGTTGTGAGTGTGGGGGAAGTTCGTGAGGCAGTGGGTAGAATGAAAGGGGGTAAGGCAGCTGGGATTGATGGGATAAAGATAGAAATGTTAAAAGCAGGTGGGGATATAGTTTTGGAGTGGTTGGTGCTATTATTTAATAAATGTATGGAAGAGGGTAAGGTACCTAGGGATTGGCAGAGAGCATGCATAGTTCCTTTGTATAAAGGCAAAGGGGATAAAAGAGAGTGCAAAAATTATAGGGGAATAAGTCTGTTGAGTATACCTGGTAAAGTGTATGGTAGAGTTATTATTGAAAGAATTAAGAGTAAGACGGAGAGTAGGATAGCAGATGAACAAGGAGGCTTTAGGAAAGGTAGGGGGTGTGTAGACCAAGTGTTTACAGTGAAACATATAGGTGAACAGTATTTAGATAAGGGTAAAGAGGTTTTTGTGGCATTTATGGATTTGGAAAAGGCATATGACAGGGTGGATAGGGGGGCAATGTGGCAGATGTTGCAGGTGTATGGTATAGGAGGTAGGTTACTGAAAGCAGTGAAGAGTTTTTACGAGGATAGTGAGGCTCAGGTTAGAGTATGTAGGAGAGAGGGAGATTATTTCCCAGTAAAAGTAGGCCTTAGACAAGGATGTGTGATGTCACCGTGGTTGTTCAATATATTTATAGATGGGGTTGTAAGAGAAGTGAATGCGAGGGTCTTGGCAAGAGGTGTGGAGTTAAAAGATAAAGAATCAAACACAAAGTGGGAGTTGTCACAGTTGCTCTTTGCTGATGACACTGTGCTTTTGGGAGATTCTGAAGAGAAGTTGCAGAGGTTGGTGGATGAATTTGGTAGGGTATGTAAAAGAAGAAAATTAAAAGTGAATATAGGAAAGAGTAAGGTTATGAGGATAACAAAAAGATTAGGTGACGAAAGATTGGATATCAGATTGGAGGGAGAGAGTATGGAGGAGGTGAATGTATTCAGATATTTAGGAGTGGACGTGTCAGCAGATGGGTCTATGAAGGATGAGGTGAATCATAGAATTGATGAGGGGAAAAGGGTGAGTGGTGCACTTAGGAGTCTGTGGAGACAAAGAACTTTGTCCGTGGAAGCAAAGAGGGGAATGTATGAGAGTATAGTTGTACCAACACTCTTGTATGGGTGTGAAGCATGGGTGATGAATGTTGCAACGAGGAGAAGGCTGGAGGCAGTGGAGATGTCATGTCTGAGGGCAATGTGTGGTGTGAATATAATGCAGAGACTTCGTAGTTTGAAAATTAGGAGGAGGTGTGGGATTACCAAAACTATTATCCAGAGGGTTAAGGAGGGGTTGTTGAGGTGGTTCGGACATGTAGAAAGAATGGAACAAAACAGAATGACTTCGAGAGTGTATAAATCTGTAGTGGAGGGAAGGCGGGGTAGGGGTCGGCCTAGGAAAGGTTGGAGGGAGGGGGTAAAGGAGGTTTTGTGTGCGAGGGGCTTGGACTTCCAGCAAGCATGCGTGAGCGTATTTGATAGGAGTGAATGGAGACAAATGGTTTTTAATACTTGACGTGCTGTTGGAGTGTGAGCAAAGTAACATTTATGAAGGGATTCAGGGAAACCGGCAGGCCGGACTTGAGTCCTGGAGATGGGAAGTACAGTGCCTGCACTCTGAAGGAGGGGTGTTAATGTTGCAGTTTTATAACTGTAGTGTAAAGCACCCTTCTGGCAAGACAGTGATGGAGTGAATGATGAAAGTTTTTCTTTTTCGGGCCACCCTGCCTTGGTGGGAATCGGCCGATGTGTTAATAATATATATATATATATATATATATATATATATATATATATATATATATATATATATATATTTATATATATTTATATATATATATATTTATATATATATTATATATATATATATATATATATATATGCCACCCCATCCATCCTGTCAAGTGTCGACAGGTCGAGTTCCCTTAACCTCTCCTCGTACGACATGCCCCTTAGCTCCGGGACTAGTCTCGCTGCATACCTTAACACACACTATAATTTCCCGACATGTTAGGCCAGGAGTGAGTTCCAAACTGGAGCTGTATACTACAATATGGGATTGATGTACACGGGGTACAGGGTCCGGAACGATTCCTTACTGAGATGTTGGAATGCTGTTCTTATGATCACTATGACATGGCCTTGGATGCACTGGAAGAAAATCAGAATGCAGATGTAATATACACAGACTTTGCAAAAGCATTTGACAAATGCGATCATGGCATAATAGCCCATAAAATACGTGCTAAAGCAATAACTGGGAAAGTGGGTCTAACAAATTGAACACAAAGAGTAGTGGTCAACAGAGTTAAATCGGAGGCTGCCATAGTGAAGAGCTCTGTTCCACAAGGCACAGTACTCGCCCCCATCTTATTCCTTATCCTCATATCAGACATAGACAGAGATATACACCACAGCACCGTATCATCCTTTGCGGATGATACTAGGATCTGCATGAGGCTGTCATCTGCTGAGGACGCGGTTAACCTCCAAGAAGATATAAACAAAGTTTTCCAGTGGGCAACGGTAAACAATATGATGTTCAATGAGGACAAATTCCAACTACTCCGTTATGGAAAACTGGAGGAGATAATAACTAGAACAGAGTATACTACTGACTCCGGCCATACAGTAGAGCGGAAAAATAATGTAAGGGACCTGGGAGTAGTAATGTCTGAGGATCTCACTTTCAAGGATCACAACAGTGCTACGATCGCACGTGCAAAGAAAATGATAGGATGGATAATGAGAACTTTCAAAACGAGAGATGCCAAGCCAATGATGATCCTTTTCAAATCACTTGTTCTCTAGGCTGGAATACTGCTGTACATTAATATCTCCATTCAAAGCAGGTGAAATCGCAGATCTAGAGTGTGTACAGAGATCCTTTACTGCACGTATAAGTTCTGTCAAGCACCTTAACTACTGGGAACGCTTGGAAGCACTTGACTTGTACTCGTTGATACATCATAAGAACATAAGAACATAAGAACGAGGAACACTGAGAAGCCTATATGCAATCATAATCTACACATGGAAAATCTTGGAAGGAATGGTCCCAAATCTGCACACAGAAATCACTCCCTACGAAAGTAAAAGACTGGGCAGGCGATGCAAAATGCCCCCAATTAAAAGTAGGGGCGCCATTGGTACACTAAGGGAAAACACCATAAGTGTCCGGGGCCCAAAACTGTTCAACAGCCTCCCATCAAGCATTAGGGAATTGCCAATAAGCCCCTGGCTGCCTTCAAGAGAGAGCTGGACAGCCAAGTCAATCAGCCGGGCAGTGGCTCGTACGTTGGACTGCGTGCAGCCAGCAGTAACACCCTAGTTGATCAGTCCCTGATCCATCGGGAGGCCTGGTCATGGACCGGGCCGCGGGGGCGTTGATTCCCGGAATAACCTCCAAGTAACCTCCAGGTATGTTCGCTAGGCGCCCATTTGTTGCAGCAGTTATTTGGTTGATGTGTGCCTCAGGAAATGTGCTCGGTATTATACACACCCCAGGATCCTTTTCCTTAAGTGAGGTTAGTGAATGTGTGTTTGGGTACTCACTCACCTAGTTGTACTCACTTAGTTGAGGTTGCAGGGGTCTATTCATAGCTCCTGGCCCCGCCTCTTCACTGGTCGCTACTTGGTCACTCTCCCTGAACCATGAGCTTTTTCATACCTCTTCTTAAAGCTATGTATGGATCCTGCCTCTGCTACATCGCTTCCCAAACTATTCCACTTCCTGACTACTCCTTGGCTGAAGAAATACTTCCTAACTTCCCTGTGATTCATCTGTGTCTTCAACTTCCAACTGTGTCCCCTTGTTGCTGTATCCCAAATCTGGAACACTGTCTTTGTCCACCTTGTCAGTATTTTATATGTCGTTAATATATATATATATATATATATATATATATATATATATATATATATATATATATATATATATATATCTATATGTCGTGCTGAATAGGCAGAACTTGCGATCTTGGCTTAAATAGCAACGCTCATCTTGCCATATAGGACAAGTGAAAATTTGTGTATGCAATAATCTCGCCAAAATCATTCTGAACCTAACGAAAAAAATATATTTCACTGTGTTTGTTTAGTATTAAATTATTGTAAACAAATCTAAAATATCTTTAGTTGGGTTAGGCTAAAATAAATTGCGCTTGCTATAATAAGGTTAGGTAAGTTTTCTAAGTTCCTTTTAGTGCAAAATTATAAATTTTTACATTAACATTAATGAAAAAAATATATCTTTAAAAGTACAAGAGAAATTTTTTAGAAAGGACTTAATTTTAAATGAGTTCTTGCTAATTGACCAATTTTACCTATTTGGTACGAAAATTTCGACCTGTCTTGAACAATTAGCACATCGCGAGTTGATGATGATCCAGGATGAACAGTAACGCCATTTAGAATTATATTCAGTTTCTTACTAGATGTTAAACAGAATCTTTGACCACATTCTGGGTGGCAAGAAAATCTTGTGGTGCTCACAAGAAGTGACAAACTTATGAGTTGTCCTGAGGCACTGTCGGCAGCTGAGAAAGTTGAAAAGAAAGTGCGAGTAATCGTGAGTACTCGTAAGAAGTTCTGGAGTTTGAGGACGGAGGAAACGAACTTTCATGAAAAAACAAAATCAGAAGTTTTGGTCTGTTTGTGTTCCTGGCTGCATTTTCGTGTCTTTGTATCGAGCCTCTAGTGTCAAGAGCATGAGTTCATGTCTATTTTTATTTATTTTATTTTTGAAAAATTCTGCGTCCATTCTATTGTCTGAATAGAGGCTCTAAAGTTCTGGTTATAGGTAAACAATTGTATGCTGATCCTGGCAACATTGTAAGTATGATGTGATCCACTCGCCGGGTTTAATTTCATGAAAACACTTGCGAAGATTTAACAGTCAAGCTTTTCCTGTGGTCGGGTAGTTCTAATTTCTATCGTCAAGCACTCATCGCAAAGATAAAAAGATCACGTTGCTGTTATAGAATGGGTAACACGTTTAGATTACGCAAAATAGTGTTAGTCACTCAAGCGCTGGATTACTGCTCTCGATATGAGAAGAGTCAATTTAGGGGTGAAGAAGTTCTGAGTGTCTTCTGGTGTCTATGACAAAATATCCATCATTCTGGATTTCTGAGAAGAGTTGAAGAGTTTTGAGTTGTGATGGATTTAGTGAAAAGTTAAAAGTTGATTTAGGATCCCGTTAAAACTTCGCAGACATTCGGGGATAAGTGTGAATTACACACACACACACACACACACACACACACACACACACACACACACACATTAAATTTGAATGCCGGTGATTTTACTCGCAGGTGTTTAAGGGAAGGGTAGCAAGCAGCTGGTCTGGCTGCTGGTCTCAGTGTACACACAAATAATAATAAAGAATATATTTAATGGGCCAAGGTTGTGACTTTAAATTAAAATTAAAGCAAATATCTGGTCGGATATGGCAGCAATGCAGTGATAAGGTCATAAATGATCCAGTCACAAGTGATACAGTACATAATGAAAGATAATAATTTAGTGAAAATCTCCAGCAGTTGTTGTGACTACAGTTAATATCATCAGGTTATGATTATGATCATAATACTAAAGAAAAAGAGTGAATACCAAGTTATTAAAAAAAAAAACTTGAATGTATGATGAACGCTACGGAGGGAGTTACATACTGACGGAGTTCATAGAAGACACCACCAGGAGCCTCCGTTGTTGTGCAGACATCACTTGCCTATGCATGTCAGCAATTTTGGATGGTGTCTAAAGTCTCATAGTGTCTCGCCCTGCTGGCTGTATGCAACAGCATCACTCTCTCCCAAACTTTGAGTGCAAGGAGTCAGTGGGACAGAGAAATGGTAGGAAAATCAGTAAACGAGATGATGGAATATGTGGCAACAAAGTGCAAGGAGGCAGAGGAAAGTTTTGTTCCCAAGGGAAACGGAAATAATAGGAAGACCAAAACGAGTCCTTGGTTTACCCGAAGGTGTAGGGAGGCAAAAACTAAGTGCAACAGAGAATGGAAAAGGTACAGGAGGCATAGGACCCAGGAAAACAAGGAGATTAGTAGAAGAGCCAGAAACGAGTATGCACAGATAAGGAGGGAGGCCCAGCGACAGTATGAAAACGACATAGCATCGAAAGTCAAATCTGACCCGAAACTGCTGTATAGCCACATTAGGAGGAAGACAACAGTCAAGGACCAGGTGATAAGGCTGAGGAAAGAAGGTGGAGAACTCACAAGAAACGATCAAGAGGTATGTGAGGAGCTAAACAAGAGATTTAAGGAAGTATTTACAGTAGAGACAGGAAGGACTCTGGGGGGACAGACCAGACGGGGACACCAGCAAGGAATACACCAACAAGTGTTGGACGACATACATACAGATGAGGAGGAGGTGAAGAAACTGCTAAGGGACATCGATACCTCAAAGGCAATGGGACCAGACAACATCTCCCCGTGGGTCCTTAGAGAGGGAGCAGATATGTTGTGCGTGCCACTTACCACAATCTTCAACACATCCCTGGAAACTGGGCAACTACCTGAGGTATGGAAGACGGCAAATGTAGTTCCCATTTTTAAAAAAGGAGACAGAAAAGAGGCACTAAACTATAGACCTGTGTCATTGACGTGTATAGTATGCAAAATTATGGAGAAGATTATCAGGAGGAGAGTGGTGGAGCACCTGGAACGGAACAGGAGTATAAATGCCAACCAGCACGGATTCACGGAAGGCAAATCCTGTGTCACAAACCTTCTGGAGTTTTATGATAAAATAACAGAAGTAAGACAAGAGAGAGAGGGGTGGGTTGATTGCATCTTCTTGGACTGCAAGAAGGCCTTTGACACAGTTCCTCACAAGAGATTAGTGCAGAAGCTAGAGCATCAGGCGCATATAACAGGAAGGGCACTGCAATGGATCAGAGAATACCTGACAGGGAGGCAACAACGAGTCATGGTACGTAATGATGTATCACAGTGGGCACCTGTGACGAGCGGGGTCCCACAGGGGTCGGTCCTAGGACCAGTGCTATTTTTGGTATATGTGAACGACATGACGGAAGGGTTAGACTCAGAAGTGTCCCTGTTTGCAGATGATGTGAAGTTAATGAGGAGAATTAAATCTGATGAGGACCAGGCAGGACTTCAAAGAGACCTGGACAGACTGGACACCTGGTCCAGCAAATGGCTTCTCGAATTTAATCCTGCCAAATGCAAAGTCATGAAGATAGGGGAAGGGCACAGAAGACCACAGACAGAGTATAGGCTAGGTGGCCAAAGACTGCAAACCTCACTCAAGGAGAAAGATCTTGGGGTGAGTATAACACCGAGCATGTCTCCGGAAGCACACATCAATCAGATAACTGCTGCAGCATATGGGCGCCTGGCAAACCTGAGAACAGCATTCCGATACCTTAGTAAGGAATCATTCAAGACACTGTACACCGTGTATGTCAGGCCCATACTGGAGTATGCAGCACCTGTTTGGAACCCGCACTTGATAAAGCACGTCAAGAAACTAGAGAAAGTACAAAGGTTTGCGACAAGGTTAGTTCCAGAGCTAAGGGGAATGTCCTATGAGGAAAGATTAAGGGAAATCGGCCTGACCACACTGGAGGACAGGAGGGTCAGGGGAGACATGATAACGACATATAAAATACTGCGTGGAATAGACAAGGTGGACAAAGACAGGATGTTCCAGGGAGGGGACACAGAAACAAGAGGCCACAATTGGAAGTTGAAGACACAAATGAGTCAGAGAGATAGTAGGAAGTATTTCTTCAGTCATAGAGTTGTAAGGCAGTGGAATAGCCTAGAAAATGACGTAGTGGAGGCAGGAACCATACACAGTTTTAAGACGAGGTTTGATAAAGCTCATGGAGCGGGGAGAGAGAGGGCCTAGTAGCAACCGGTGAAGAGGCGGGGCCAGGAGCTAGGACTCGACCCCTGCAACCACAAATAGGTGAGTACAAATAGGTGAGTACACACACAAATCAGAAGAGTGGTGGAGAACCTAGAAAAGAATGAGCTTATCAACGATAGCCAGCATGGTTCCAGGGATAGGAAATCCTGAATCACAAACCTACTGGATTTCTATAACAGGGTGATACCAGTAGGACAAGAGAGAGGGGGGGTAGATTGCATTTTCTTGGACTGTAAGAAGGCAGTTCCACACAAGAGATTAGTGCAAAAAGCAAGATATCAGGAAATACCTGTCTGGAAGACAAGAGCGAGTTATGGTACTTGGCGAGTTGTCAGATTGGGCGCCTGTTACGAGCGCGGTTCCGCAGTGGTCAGTCATAGGACTGGTACTGTTTCTGGTATTTGTGAACGACATGACCGAAGGAATAGACTCCGAAGTGTCCCTGTTTACAGATGTGAAGTTGTTGAGAAGAATCCAATCGGATAAGGACCAGGCAGAACTACAAAGGGATCTGGACAGGCTGCAGGCCTGGTACAGCAAATGGCTCCTGGACCTCAGTCCGATCAAGTGCAAAGTCATGAAGATTGTGGAAGGCAAAGAGCACAGACGGAGTATAGTCTAGGGCGCCAGAGACTACAAACCTCACTCAAGCAAAAGGATCTTGGGGTGAGTATAACACCGGGCACATCTCCTGAGGTGTACATCACCCAAATAACTGGTGCAGTATACGGGCACCTGGCAAACCTAAGAACAGTATTCCGACATCTTAATAAGGAACTGTTCAGGGGCTTGTACACTGTGTACGTTAGGCCCATATTGGAGAATACAGCACCAGTTCGGAACCCAGTCCTAGCCAAACACATAAGGAAACTAGAGAAAGTGCATAGGTTGCCAACAAGACTAGTCCTGGAGCTGAGTGGTATGTCCTACGACGAGAGGTTAAGGGAAATAGACCTGACGACACTTAGGGACAGGAGAGATAAGGGGGATATGGCTACGACATATAAATATTGAGAGGAATCGACAAGGTGGACTGAGACAGGATGTTTCAGACAAGGGGCCACAGTTGAAAGTAAAAGACTCAGATTAATCACAAGGATGTTAGGAAGAATTTCTTCAGCCACATAGTCAGGAAGTGGAAGAGTCTGCGAAGTGATGTAGTGGAGGCAGGAGCCGTACATAGCTTTATGAAGAGGTATGATAAAGCTCATGGAGAAGAAGAGTGACCTAGCAGCAGTCAGTGACGAGGCGGGTCCAGGAGCTGTGAATCAACTCCTGCAACGACAACTAGATGAGTACACACACACACACGACCAGTGAAGAGGCAGGGCCAGGAGCTATGAATCGACCCCTGCAACTACAGCTAGGCGAGTACACACACACACGCAGATACACACACATAACTACGTATAACAATGATAAGCAGCAAGATTTCAGGGAAGAGTAATCCTGTCACAAACCTATTGGAGTTTTACGACAAGGTAACGGATGTAAGACACAGAGAGAGAGAGAGAGAGAGAGAGAGAGAAAAGAGAGAGAAGAGAGAGAAGAGAGAGGAGAGAGGAGAGAGAGAGGAGAGAGAGAGAAGAGAGAGGAGAGAGAGAGAAGAGAGAGAGAAGAGAGAGAGAAGAGAGAGAGAAGAGAGAGAGAAGAGAGAGAGAAGAGAGAGAGAAGAGAGAGAGGAGAGAGAGAAAGAGAGAGAGAAAGAGAGAGAGAAAGAGAGAAAGAGAGAAATTTGACTCCAAACTAACCATGAAGAACCACGTTGTAAATCTTGCAAACAAGGCAGCCAGGAAGCTTACAGCACTTCGCCGTATCTCCCATCTGCTTGACAGTAGGGGTTGCAAGATCCTGTACGAGGCACAAGTACGCTCACACCTTGAGTATGCTCCACTTTCTTGGTTTGCCTGCCCCCCCTCTCATCTGCGACTGCTTGACAGAGTAGAGAACAGAGCAAGACGTCTCATCTCTCGCTTGAACCCATCCTGGATAGATCTGTCATTTCAGCAGAGCCTTCAACATAGGAGGGATGTGGGTGGCCTTACTGTTATGTACAAGGCCAATATTGTCAAAATACCACACTTGGATCCACTTCGAGGACAGCGTGAAACAAGCTTTTATGCCACAAGACGGGCAGAAAGCAGCAACTTCACTCTGGCTGTACCCTTCTCCAGAACATCACTCCATCTGAGATCATACATACCCAGGATGACTCGAATATGGAACACATTCGTACAGCATAATGATGTCAACGAGATAAAGTCAGTTGATCAAATGAAAATGCTGGCCCACAGATGGCTCCAACTTCATCCTGTTCCCTACTTGTATGTCTCATAACAATAAAAATGCTTTCAAATGAGCTGATGTATGTAACAGCTCTTAGCTTGCCAATAAAGTTAGGAATCCTTAACCTGTAAATAGCTGTCAATAATGCTAGGGATCCTTAACCTTGTCAAACCCTGTGTAAAAGAGAGAGAAGAGAGAGAGAGAGAGGTGAGTATACTGCTTTTTTCTTGGACTGTAAGAAGGCTTTCAACATATTTATCCCTAAGTGATTACTGCAAAAGCTAGAGGAACAGGCAGGAATAAGAGGAAAGGTATTGAAATGGATCACAGAATACCTGACAGGATGGAAATAGCTAGTTATGGTGTCTAGGTGTTAGAGTGGGTATATGTGACGAGCGGGGTTCCACATTGGTCTGTCCTAGAGCCTTTGTGTTTCTAGAATGTATGTGAATGACATGACGGAAAGGATAGGTTCAGAGATGTCCCTGTTTGCAGGCGATATGAAGTTAAGACGAAAAATTCAAGAGTATGAGGATCAGGTAAGATTACAAAAGTATCTGAACAGTCTGCAAGACTGGTCCAGCAATTACCTCCTGGATTTTAACCCCACCAAGTGCGAAGCCATGAAGACTGGGGAAGGTCAAAGAGGACCACAGATGATGTATACGCTAGAGGACCAAAGGCTACAGACCTTACTCAAGAAAAAGGATCTTGTGGTGAGAATCAAATATGTAGGAAGTTTGACCAGATCTCTCTCCGAGGGTCCTGAAAGAGGGAGCAGAGTTGGTAGGTGTACCACTAAGAACAGTCGTCAGCATCAGTTGACAAAGAAACTGCCGAAGGTGTGAAAGACAGCATATGTAGTCTCAATTTTTATGAAAGGAGATTAGTGTAAGGTTTAGGAAAATATTAGCAGTAACTAATTTGGTGGAGCACATAGAAAGAAATGGGTTAATAAATGGTAAATAGAGTCTACTGGAGTTCTGAGACAAGGTAACAGAAGTGGGAGAAAGAGGGGTTTGCAGACTGCATGTTCTTGGACTAGAAGACTTTTTCACGCTTTAACACACATGAGACTGGTACAAAAGTTAGAGGAGCAGGCAGAAAAAAAAAACAGGAAATACGGTGCAATGGATTAAGGAGTATCTAACAGGAAGGAAACAACGAATTATTGTCAATGAAAATGTTTTAGAATGGGTGCATGTGATGGGTGAGGTTCCACAAGAATCAATACTAGAACCGGTACTATTTCTTGTATGCTTGAATGACGTAAATGATAGTAAAAAATCACTGATTGATGATGATGAGAAACTAATGAAGAGAATATAAGCTGATGAGTAGCAGGAAAGGCTCCAGATGAACCTGGACAAACTTTAAACCTGGTCTGACAAATTGCTACGTGAATTTTGGGGAAGATTATTGTACCGAGCTCATCGCCTAAAGAGAAAATAACCGAATAACTGAAAAGCGCATCTGGCAAATCTAACACTAGCTTTCAGAATTCTATATAAGGAGACATTTACAACACTATATTGGGTGTATGTCGGGACCATAATGAAATATACAGCATCAGTATGGAGCCCACACCTGATGAAGCAAATCTGGCTAAAGTTCAGAGGTTTCGAAGGAAACTAGTGCAGAGCTCTGGGGTATGTCCTGTTAGAGGTTAAGAGAATTCAACCTGATGACACCAGAGAAAAGGCGGGTTATCTGTGTATTGTTCCAGTCAGGGTATTGTATTTTTTTATTGTTTATTAACTAAATTTCGTTTTTATTAACTAATTATAAAAATACTATAATATTCAAAATTTTTTGTCAATACTTTTGCCAACCTGACTCTTCCAATAAGTTCAAAGTTGAATGGGAATCTAACTCTTTACTTCCTTTCCTTGATGTGTATGTTCATCGCTCGCAACAGGCTTTCTTTTTCTGTTTATTGCAATATCAGTGTAGAGTTACATGTACATTCAATATTTTTCTTACCATGCTTCCTCGTTCAGGGAAAGTGTCTTTATTTCTCACTTTCTCCTCGTCCTCTGCATCAATGTCTCTCAATTTCTTGCTTGGCTACACTTTCGATTTCATAAACTTTTCCTTCTTACTTGCTAAACGGACTTTCTTTCCCAGTATCTTTCCCTGTGAACTTTCCTATCTTTGCCTTTCCTGTAATTCCAATCTCCCAAATCCTAATGACACTCCTAGATCTTTAGATATCTACCTTACTTTTCGCCAAACTAATACTCGTCATAGTAACCTTGTTCATACCTCTCATCTTGCCACTCACGCTTCTGGAGTCCTCTAACAATTCGGAGAAACTACTCTCTTTCTGTAAAACATAAAAAGTAGAAAAGCAGTGTTTCTCTTACCTACACTAGTATTTCCCTTTTTTGCCATGTTAGAGATCACAGTTATCCTATTAACTGATTCTCTGCTGAAACTGTCTACTACTCTTCTAACCTTCGACGCTGTCTTTTGAACCATCCCTTATACACAATATTTCTGAAATGAATCTTAGTCCTGACACTGTCTTTGTAGATACCTTCCTTTCTTATTACAATGTCAAATGCTCCAAACTTCAACGCATATGCGATTTGATCTGATCTTTATCTCCTCTCTTTTCCTCTTCAAGTTTTCAATATTTTCATGACCTGTCCTGGCTTCTGCCTAGGTGGATTCTATCCTGTGAGTATTTGTCCCACAGGGATTTTGTCCTACCCACCGGTGGACCATCATCTCCCCTGCAGTTCTCTGCCGCTACCTTGTTCATCAGACTGCCTTTATTAATACTGCTATTTCTTCGCAAATATTTTACTCCCTGCCCCTTGATCACTTCCAATACTACTTTTTCTTAACATGTCTATTAGTTACATTTCTACTACTACTGTCTACCACTACTAATATTACTCTCACTTCCCATTCAACCTCTCCTATCCCCCACCTCCCACTCTTATAAAATCTGGCTTCCTTCCCTTCGCACTTCTCTGTGTGACTACTTCATGTTTCAATTAGGATTAAAACGTTGTACTTAGTTTCAAGTCTCCTATGTAACGGTAACGGTATTGTGCTCTTTTTATTATTCTGTTAATATATTCACAAAATTTTATTTGAAGTTTTCAGAAATTAATGTTTCCTGGCACTCAAACCTTTATTTACTTAGATAACAGGCTTTAACCACTTTACAGAATCCTGCCAACAGGGTAAGCCGTCGGTGATAGCTGCATCACTGCTTTGATGCCTGTGTGGGCACTGTCCTGTCAGCTGCAGCTTTTGTGTTTGCCGGTGATCTGGTAGCTCATCTCAGTGTAGGTTCTGTTGCTGTCTTTGACGATTAGGTTACTTCTGAGCCAAGAACATATGTGCCTGGGTATGTGTAGCTGAGATGAAACGTGTGTAGACGCACCAGAAACGTGTTTGGCAGTCACGTTCTCTTCTATATCTATACCTTCGTCCAGCTCATCTTCTCTATATATCCTTACCGTAAATGCTTAAGGAAGGAGATTGTTATGATACAGTGTGTCAACTGAATGTTACCTTCGGTTACCGCTGGTGGAGGAGAACCTGACTCTTGACTTGACAGATAGAGTAGTGGTGTCAACTGGACCGGTCGATGAGAGAGTGGATCTGACAGCTTCGAGACTACCTTCAATACCCAATGTCAGGGCCAGTGTCACCACAGTGGTGTTCGATAGAGTTCTGTCAGGGCTTTAAATGTTAGTGTTATAGATCCTGAATGTAGCGGTTTTGGTGGCTTAGTATTATTATTATTACAGTAGTATTAGTAGTAATAGTAGTAGTGCTAGTAGCGTTGGTGGTGGTAGTAGTAGTAATAGTAATGGTAGTAATGTCCTAGAATCTGTATTGATAAAGCCACTGGGTAGCAAAACGTCTACAATAAAGATATGCAGATGCTGCACATGTGTCTTAACTTTCACAATAATGGTAGTAGTAGTAGTAGTGGTGGTGTTGGTGTTGGTGTTGTTGGTGTTGTAGTTGTTGTTGTGGTGGTGGTGGTGGTGGTGGTGGTGGTAGTAGTAGTAGTACCAGTAGTAGTAGCAATATTTGGATAAATCAAATATCCAATACAGCTGTGTTCGTCTCAATGAATTATACCAAGATTTGAATCTAACTTGGTTATGTCTTACAACATAGACCAGTTGATTCCTGTGCGTTGCTTGAGCATTTCCTGAGATTCTCCAGATCCGGTCTATTGAGTTGCCAAACATGTATCTGGTACTTAAATCATGAAGTCATCAATACTCTTCATTAGTATGAGAACAGCCACTTTCGTCTATTGTGGAGTAGTGGTAGATAGAACAAATGCGGTAATTAGAACATTTATTAACAAGAACTATTATCAATAGTCTTTTGTTGTTGTTGTCGAAATAAAGTTCCAGTTAACTGAATATAAAGACTTTTTCTGAGTTTTTAATAGGTAGCATTATTGCTACTTACTACCTACTTATATGACCTTTGTCAATGGTGAGGTGATCTGTATCAGTGATGAGGTGATCTGCATCAGTGGTGAGGTGATCTGCATCAGTGGTGAGGTGATCTGCATCAGTGGTGAGGTGATCTGCATCAGTGGTGAGGTGATCTGCATCAGTGGTGAGGTGATCTGCATCAGTGGTGAGGTGATCTGCATCAGTGGTAAGATATGTATCAATTGTGAGATCTGTATCAATGGTAAGGTGATCTGTATCAGTGGTAAGGTGATCTGTATCAGTGGTAAGGTGATCTGTATCAGTGGTGAGATGATCTGTATCAGTAGAGAGATCTGCATCAGTGGTGAGGTGATAGTAAAATTTACATATGTGTAAGTAATATTCACGTGTGATTTACAGTTATACAGTGACATTTATAGTGTATAGTGAATGAAGTGTATAACATCGTTATTTACGATTAATCATCGTGGTCAGGCTGACACAGCAAACTCAAGCCATAAACACCAGCCACATGTACTGTGTACCCTTCATGGTCATTGACCCTGAGGTTAAGCTTAGTGGGTCAGTAGTGTCTGACTCGATTATTGCTGACTTAAGCATAACAAAAACTCAGCTGTTTAGCAGTACAGTGTTTTTTAAACACTCTAAGTGTGGTGCTAGAATTTTCAATATACCATTAAAATGGCTTGTTTGAAAACTCAGTTTCAGTCTTTACAGACTAAGATTACACAATTAGAAAATCTAATTTCAGTCTGTATAGGATTAACTCAAGATACAAACATAGATTTTGATGATCTTGAGGTCAAATTTGAATTACTTACACAACGTCTGGAAATAATTAATTCAGACTATACACATTATGAAAATAAATTTCCTGAATCAGATCCGTCTGAGGATGAAATTAAAAATGTTTTGGATACTTTTAGTAATCAACAATTAAGGTGGACAGGAGTACAGGCTATCTGCCGTAAAACTCTGTCACAGAGACCTACTGTAACTAGTGGTCAAACACTTGTTACACCTGTAACAACAACAAGTGTCCCATTACCAAGCTTACCTACTTTGTCATTACCTATTTTCCAAGGTCATAATTATGAAGAATTCATTAGTGGTTTTCAATCCATAGTAAATTCACGAACTGACATAGATGAGATTGCTAAGTTCAATTATCTTAAATGTCTTGTGAAGGGAGAACCCTATGAACTGATTAAGTCATTTCCGGTGGACAAAGGCAATTATCAAATAGCCTTACGTGTCTTAGCAGACAAATACTTTGATGCTGACAAGGCCAGAGTTAGACATGCAGTCTTAATATCAAGCTTGAAGCCACCCAAACATTGTTTTTCAGACTTACAGGCATTTAGAATCACATTAGACAATAGTCTCAGATCTCTAGATGCTAAATATGACCTAAGGCAATGTGATTGGTTTATCAGTGGTATTGTACAAGATAAGTTGTCACCACAAACTATTGAACGATTAAATATTATGTTCAATAAACGCTATTTCACTTGTGAGGAAATTAGCAATGGTTTACAAACAATAGTTTCATGCATGCAAGCAACGAGACAAGATGAAGAATCCACAAATCCAGTGGATAATAAACCTTCAACTCAGTATAAAAAGAGTATACCTACTCCCACTAAACCACAGAATGGGAAATCCCATATAGGCATTTATCAAGCTGTGAATACAACAAACAGTAAACAGACTGTCATACATAAACGTACTCCAAAATGTGTACTTTGTGATGGAACACATTGGACACAGTATCGTAGTCAATACACATCAATGGAGGCACGTCAACAACGTGTTCATCATCTGGAAAGGTGCATCAAGTGTTTAGGTGAACACAAGGGAGGAAAATGCTCACTGAAGAAGTGTTCTAAATGCAAAGGTATGCATCATACAGCATTATGTCCAAATATTTTTGTTGAACAGCAGAAGACTTCCACAGAATCAGGAAGTCAATAAGCAACAGCATTAAATGTGAGAGATAAGTTTAAAGCAACTGCTCTCCCGATAGCTCGAGTTGAGTTATCTAATAAATTACACAAAACCAATGTGCTAACACTATTTGATCAAGGCTCACAAAGCTCCTTCATAAGAAGAACAGTGTTGCAGAAACTGAATAAACAACCCTATGCCAAAGTACAGTTAGATATAGCTGGTTTTTTCCACAATTCTGGTAAACAGACATATGACCTAGCTAGAATCACTGTTGGTCTAGGAAACAGGAAAAAGACAGTAGAAGCTGTGGTAGATGATTTGCCTAAGTCTGTGCAGATCCAGGGATTAAAAGAAACAGTTGCAGCACTGAAAGCAGCTAAGGTCAAGTTAGCCTGTCCTGACATACAGACGGACACTATTAGTCCAGTTGATTTAATCATTGGAAGTGATTATTATCACTGTTTTGTGCAAAATATAATAAGTAAACATGATGTTCACTTGCTTAAAACAGCAGGAGGCCACATGATATGTGGTCCCATTCCCTCTCAAAGTGGGAAAGAAGCTGATATTGATTCAGTGGAAAATGTACTAGTTACGAGAATAACCACTGATCATGTACCACAGCAAAAATTATCATTACTGGAAGAAATGAATGAACCAGTTGATAAGTTGTGGGATTTAGATGAGATAGGTATTGATGTAAATAAACCAAGCCCACAAGAGTCTCAGACTTATAGCCAATATTTGGACACTGTCAAGTATAAAGATGGACAGTATTGGGTTAGGTTACCATGGAAATTAAATCCACCACATCTGCCTAGCAATTATCGCATGGCTTTCGGACAGATGAAAGCACAAATACATGAGCTCAGGAAGAATCCAGAGCTACTGACTGTCTATGATAATATCATACAAGAACAGTTGGACAATAAATTCATTGAGGAAATAGTCGAAGATAAGTTGAAGACAGAAGCTCATTATCTCCCGCACCATGGAGTCAGAAAAGATTCTGAAACCACTCCTCTATGTGTTGTATATAATTGCAGCGCATATGCTAATGAAGATGTAGCAAGTCTTAATGACTGTCTGATGACCGGACCCTCACTAACTGAGAAGCTAGGAGACGTGCTTATGAAATTTCGCACAAACCCATATGCCTACACGGCTGACATTTCCAAAGCTTTCTTAAGAGTAGGACTACAAGAAATAGAGATTATACTCGATTCTTGTGGCCTGAAAATCCACATGATCCTCAAAGTCCTGTGAAAACTTATCGTTTCAAATCAGTATTGTTTGGTGTAACATCCTCTCCATTCTTACTAGAAGCTACTCTGAATACACATTTGAAGAAATCTGAAAGTCCCTTCAAAGAAATCTTAAAGAAAAGTTTCTATGTGGACAATCTTCAAGGTACTGCGAATAAAGAGGAGGATTTGAAATCCTTATACAGAGAAGCTAACAAGGAGATGAAAGAAGCAAATATGCCTCTAAGGATGTGGAATACAAATTCAAAGCAATTAAGGGAACTTATCAAAGAAGATTTCCCTGAAGCTGAAATTCCTGATTCCAACAATATGCTGGGACTTAATTGGAACACACAGGAAGATACTTTGAGTCTCAAAAAGATAAACAATAAATCATGCAGTACACTCACTAAACGTAGTTTACTGTTAGAGGTATCAAAATGTTTTGATCCTCTAGGACTCGTCTCACCAATTACCATAAAGGGTAAAATGCTTATGCAAGATGCATGGAAGCTCAAAATTGGATGGGATGAGAACTTGCCTCTAGAAATGAGTCAGGCATGGGATGAAATATCCAAGGAGTTTAAACAACTTCATCAAATTAAATTTCCCAGACAAATAGGTCAAGAGGGAAACAAGTACACATTACATGTGTTCTGTGATGCGTCAACCAGAGGTTATGGCGCTGTAGCTTACATGAGTAATGCTGAAGGAAGTACAATAATTACTTCAAAGGCCAGGGTAGCACCCTTGAAGGTCAGAACAGTACCACAATTGGAACTGACAGCACTCTATGTAGGTACAAAATTAGCTGTCTATCTCAACAAAGTACTTGATCATCTCACTATTGAGAAAACCGTGATCTGGAGTGATAATGAAGCAGTTCTCCAGTGGTTAAGAAATAATAAGAGTAAGTTGGTCTATGTACAGAACAGAGTAGCAGAAATAAAAGAGATGCAGAGAGATTATCTCTTTCTCCACGTCTCTACCCAAGAGAATCCAGCTGACATGTTGTCACGTGGTGTCCCACTCATGAAATTTGTGGATAATAAATTATGGCTCCACGGACCGAACTGGCTCTCTAATGAAAATAACTGGCCTCAGCAAAAAGCTCACATTATGCCAGAAGGAACAGTCTGCTTGAACACAGCAGAAATAAGTTGTGTAAATACTGCAGACACAACAGAAAGAGTCATTGATGGATCTAAATACTCATCTTTGGATAAACTCTTAAGAGTTACAGCTCTTGTCTTTAAATTCATTAAATGAATTAAACCTGATTATGAATATCTTGAACCCATTAAATACTGGGTGAAACTAATACAGAAAGATGTTTTCTCTACAGAATATAAATTTCTAGAAACACAAGATAAATCCCCAAAGAAACCTGTCATGATTAATTCTTTGGGACTTTATCTCGACTCAGAAAAGATTATAAGATGTCGAGGAAGAATTCAAAATTCTTCACTACCTAAAGAAGCCATACATCCAATATTGATCCCCAAGAATCATTGGCTAACAAAACTGGTTGTGCAAATCGCCCACAGTAACGTGTTACATGGTGGGGTAGCTGACACACTTTGTCATATACGACAATCCTACTGGATACCTCAAGGTCGACAAAGTGTGAAAAACAAATAAAGGACTGTATTACTTGTCGTCACTACGATATGCGAGTATGTCAGTATCCAGGTCCACCTCCATATCCCTCTGAAAGAGTTTGCCATATCACTCCATTTGAGGTGACAGGTGTAGATTACACTGGACCAATAATTTTAACCAAAACAGTTGACAAAGTTCCCATCAAGGTGTACATCTGTTTGTTCACTTGTGCTACAACTAGAGCAGTACATCTAGAAGTAGCCACTGACATGTCTGCTGAAACCTTTATCAAATTATTCAGAAGGTTTGCAGCCAGAAGGGGATGTCCTAGATGATGATTTCAGATAATGCAACGAACTTTGTTGCTGGTGTTGCTTATATAAGCAAGATCTTTGATCAACCAGAAGTACAACAGATGCTGAATCAACGCAGTTGTCGTTGGAGATACATTCCTCCTAAATCTCCATGGCACGGCGGATTTTATGAAAGAATGATCGGCATTGTAAAACGTTGTTTAAGGAAGACTCTTCATCGTCAGAGAATAGACTTAGAAGAATTCCGTACAGTTGTGACTGAAATAGAAAATAGAATCAACAGACCTCTAACTTATGTTACCGATGATCTGGACAATTTAGAAGTGTTAAGTCAATCTCATTTTCTCCATGGCAGAAGGCTCGAACCTGTTACTCCCATGAATGATAAAGAAATCATAGAGGATCCTTCTTATTTCGAACCTGAGCAACTCAGACGTAAATTCAAACACCTTAATAAAGTGATTGAACGTTGGGAGAAAATTTGGAGAGAAGACTATCTCACCTCATTGAGAGAACACTTCTATGGAGCTGGTGTTCCTGAAAATCATAAGTCCTTAAGACCGGGTGACATAGTGATTATTGACAATGATGGTCCGAGGTCCCAATGGCCACTTGGAAAAATTGTGACCATATATCCTGATGCAAATGGAATCATCAGGACAGTTGATGTTTTGAGCAAAGGTGTAGTGAATAAGCGGACAATAAATAAACTAGTACCGTTAGAAATACACAGTGTTGAAAACAAAATTAGTGATTCTCCAGAAACCACACAGACTAAAGCTGTTCAGAAAAGACAAGCAGCAGTGGTGGCGATTGAGGAAATCAAATTAATGTTAAGTGATGAATAGTTCACCTGCAGCGAACCTCCGCTGCCCCCCAGTGTGGAGAAATTTTCTCCAGGAGGGGGGTATCAGCCCCTTCAGCCCCTTTCAGCCCTTTCAGCCCTGAGGGGCCCAGCCCTCTCAGAAGGGGCAAGCGTCTTGTTTACTGCTACAGTGAGTAATTGATCCCAGATGCAGTACCAGTATGTGACTTGGCTCGACGCTCCGTGTGGTCCAGTGTTGCAGAGTGTATTTTAATAAAAGACAGTTCATCTCTTACCTTAGCAAGACAGTTAAGGAAAATCCTGCTCCCACTTTATTACCATAGTAAAGATAGTGGACATTGTTGTCTATGCTTAAGACAGCAAGATTTATACATTCTGCTTTGATTCATCGAGGAAGTGGCAAGGAAGCAAAAGTACAAGGTCAGCTTTTCCTTTGTACTGGGGCAGTGACGGCGTGGGGCGCTGTGGCGTCTTCAGATTACTTTTGACTCTACTGAGAGTGACACTGACGCCAGGAATACCAACAAAGAACGATCTGTGCGTTAGTGTGAACAAAGTGTCTCACAAAACACGATAAACACTTACAGAGAAGTGTGATCAACTTCTTAGTGATATTGTGTGAACAATTATTGATGAACAGTGTAACAATGAGTGTTGCGATCCAACAGAGTGTAGTGCGACATTCTTCAAAGAACACTATTCTTCAATCAACTCAACGGATATCCGGGCGTAATTATGGGTCAGATACATATACCCAAGTATAGCATGCTCTTCTCCAGACTGAGGGACTGACCACCTCAAAACTTTAAGGGTGATGGACTGATTACATCGTCTTCAAGTATCTTCTGCTTCTATCAACTTTTCTGTACTCGACTGAAGAAGCCTACTGTGTAGGCGAAACGTTTCATAATAAAGATACCTAACTGTTGCATATGTGTCTTACCTAACAAATATGTTATAGTGTTTGCTTACGTGTCTTTCTAAACCAACAGAATTACTTAAATATACCACTGTCAAAGAGAAAATTTGATTCCCTTGCGCTAAAACTCTAATTCTTCCTCCTTAGAGAGAAAGAGAGAGAGAGTGCAAATATTTGAAAGAGCTTACTTCCAGCAGACTGATTCTCACATTCGAGCTTAAACAGGAAATTAACACTAGGTTATATTAGGGGACTCATATAACCATTTCTGTTCGAGAAGTAAATTTTTTTTTTTTACAAAGGGCTTGACAAGGTTAGGTTTGTACGCTTATTATTATTAAATTATTTTAGGGTTGTAGATGAATGGTTCAGAGAACCGACACGTTGATAAATTAGACACATGTGTAACTCTTGGGTATCTTTATTGAGGAAACGTTTCGCCACACAGTGGCTTCATCAGTCCATACAAAGGAGAATCTTGAAGAACAGGAGGGACTGATTGCCTCATTCTCCTCCTGTTCTTCAAGATTCTCCTTTGTATGGACTGATGAAGCCACTGTGTGGCGAAACGTTTCCTCAATAAAGATACCCAAGAGTTGCACATGTGTCTAATTTATAATAAATATAATGGGTTAAGCAAGATTAGGTAAAATTTGGTTATATTATGGTTTTTAAGGTTAGGTAAGATTAGGGTGAGTTACGTTTAAGTTAACTAGGTTAGCTTGTGCTATTGTATCATTTAACCAAATTTTATTAATTAAAACATATTTAACACTAATACATAAATCTGTAACTTTTTTTTCTGAGAACAAGTAAACGGAACACCTACTTGCAGACTGAGAAAATATGACTATTTTCATTTAATAATTAAATAAGAACTTAAGGAAGAAGGAGCACTGCAACATGGGCCAGAAGGAGCCTTCTGGCCCATGCTAGGCAGAAGGAGCCTTCTGCTCCATGCTAGGCAGAAGGAGCCTTCTGGTCCATGCTAGGCAGAAGGAGCCTTCTGGTCCATGCTAGGCAGAGGTAGCTTTTTGGTCCATGCTAGGCAAAAGGAGCCTTCTGGGCCATGCAAGGTAGAAGGAGCCTTTTGGCCCATGCTAGGCAGAAGGAGCCTTTTGGTCCATGCTAGGCAGAAGGAGCCTTTTGATCCATGCTAGGTAGAAGGAGCCTTCTGGTCCATGCTAGGCAGAAGGAGCCTTTTGGTCCATGCTAGGCAGAAGTAGCCTTTTGGTCCTGCTAGGCAGAAGTAGCCTTTTGGTCCATGCTAGGCAAAAGGAGCCTTCTGGCCCATGCTAGGCAGAGGATGCCTTCTGATCCATGCTAGGCAGGTCCGACTTTCACCCACTCACGCCCACTCATGTACTTGTCTAACATGCTTTTAAAGCTACTGAAAGATTAAACTTCAATGACTCTGCTCGGGAGTTTGTTCCATTCAGCCATAACTCTACCACTCCACGACTATGGTGCTCTTCACACCATCCCCAAGGCTGAGGGACCGATTACCTTATCTTCTGTATATAGTTGTACTGTCTTCAAGTTATGTCCTAGAATTTGTATTGATAAAGACACTGGATGGTGAAACGCCTAATATAAAGATACCCAGATGTTGCACGTGTGTCTTAATTTCATCTTGTCGGTATTATATACCATTCTTGTACAACCTCTCAGATACTGCAACATTATGGAACCTTGATTCTGAGGACATGTACATAACCTACTTCACGGCTATGACAACTTCTACAACTAACCCATCGCTTTGGGTATGGCCTACTTTCACTGGGGAATCCCGCCTACCAATGCCTATGCCCTCGTCTGCTACACGTCCCTTTCCACCTGGCGTTAGTATATAAGACCCAGCCTCTTTGCCTGTGCTCCATAATCTCCACGACTACGGTGTTCTTCACGCCAACTTCAAGGCTGAGGGACTGATTACCTTTTATTTTGTATACAGGTCTACTGTCTTCAGGTTATGTCCTAGAATTTGTATTGATAAAGCCACTGGATGGCGAAACGTCTACAATAAAGATTCCCAGATGTTGCACATGTGTCTTTCATCTTTTTCGAAACTAATGCTTTTCTATATCCTTTATATTTTTTTTCCAGCTAGAACCCATTGCTACGATTCCTGTCTTGGTTAAATATTTTTAGCACGTTATTTACAGCCCTTTATTAATACACCTCAGTCATATCCCACCTAATTCTATGCCTTTCTATAAAGAGCGGATTCAGTGCCGTCAGTCTGTATTCGTAGGAAAGATTTCTGATACATGGGATCAACTTTGTTATCCTTCTGTTTGGAAGTAAATGGTATAAAATACCGAGACAATGGAAAAATAAACATATAAGCAGTATAATGTGCTCCTTTATTGACAACGTTTCTCTCACACAGTTTGTGACTTGATAAAGCCCACTTGGTGGACGAAACGTTGTCAATAAAGGATCACATTATCGTCCTAACTAACGATAGATTTGAAGAATGTTATTTGTAGTTCTTGATATGAAATCAAGATTCTATTCGCTTCATTACCAACACTTATGCACTGTTGTGTTGGTTTTTAGATTACTACTAAGCAGAACTCCTAAATCTTTTTATGCATTCAGAATTAGTTAGATTTACATTATTTACTTTATAAGTGTTCTGTTATTTTGTTTTCCAAAGCTGTCACTTCATTGACCACTGCATCAGTCTATTCAGATTTTTATGTAACAGTCTATTGTCCTCGTCAGAAATAATTCGACGGCCTATTTTGGTGTCATCTATGTCATTTATGTATATTCTGAACAAAAAAAAAATAAAAAAGGGCCCAACACTGACCCCTGTAGAATTCCGCTTGTGATGCGTCCCCACATTGATTTCCCATTTATGCCAACTCTCTGTTGCCTGTGTCAGCCATTCCAAAATCCCGAGAACAAAATTTATTCCGTGTGCCTCTACTTTCCTCAACAATCTCCTAAGTTGAACTCTAGCAAAAGTTTACTGAAGTCCATTTACACAATAGGATATGCATTAGCTTGATCCACTTCCTCAAATACCTTAGTTAAGAAAGTAAGTAAACTCAATAGGTTTGATTAGGTTAGGTAAGATTCGTCAAGAATTTCCTGATGCGCATCAGGAAGACCAAAGAAATATGAATGAATATTCAAGAAGACTGAGTAAACATGACTGTATATTCATTACCCGTAATAACTGCGTT
Source organism: Cherax quadricarinatus (assembly GCF_038502225.1). Classification (NCBI taxonomy): domain Eukaryota; kingdom Metazoa; phylum Arthropoda; class Malacostraca; order Decapoda; family Parastacidae; genus Cherax; species Cherax quadricarinatus. Next base: position 46,951 of record NW_027197814.1, read on the forward strand.
AAGTTAGGTTAGACTAGCCAGGTATAATTCGTCAGGTGTTTCATGATGTGGATTTTAGTCATATGACGTGAAGGGCTTTCAGGAATAATTCTAATACGGCTGGCAGCATGTGGTAACTCAACGCCGTAGTACACACAACCTTACTTATTAATTAATACGTGTGTCAACACAATTAGCGCTGCAATAGAGGCGATAATCAATAGACTAGTTATCGATTTCTGTATGTAATATTAATTTTCTATTGTACAGTGAAGTGCCTGAGAATGAGTATGCTGGAGAAATTATGTTATTTCTCAACATTCCCTCCAACAAAGATAAACTCTGATAGTGGTAGTTGGATGACTGATATTTGTAATGTTTAACATTAATATTCTCTCTTACTTTTTACACAGGGTTTTATAAGGTTAGATTAAGGTTTTTGCTCCCTCTCCTGTCTCTTTTTTTCTGTCTGTGTCTGTCTGTCTGTCTGTCTCTCTCTCTCTCTCTCTCTCTCTCTCTCTCTCTCTCTCTCTCTCTCTCTCTCTCTCTCTCTCTCCACCTCTCTCCTTTCTCCTCCTTCCTCTTCCTCTCTCCTTCCCTCCATTTCTTAACGTAAATATCGAAAGTCTGCATGCTTGCCTATCTTAATGGAGTGATGGTTGAGGGTTTGTTGGTAGTAGGAGGGGGCGGTGAGTAGTGGGTGGTGACAGGTCAGTGGTGGGTTGTGTGTTTAGGGAGGCAAACCTTACGGGTACTAAACAAGTTGACAGGGTCACAATACATGTGTACCAGACCTGGGAGACTTGCGTCAAATAAGAGTGGCTGGCTAACTGGCTAGCAGGAAGGCTGGGAGATTAAATGTCAGGCTGGCTGGCTGCTGGCTGGCTTGCTTTCTGGATAACTGGCTAGCTGGCTAGCTAACTGACTGACTGGCTAACTTGCAGGAGGGCTGGAAATCTGGCTGGAGTGTTGGCAGACTGGGTGGCTGGCAGGTTGGCTTCCTTGCTGGCTGACTAACTGGCTGCCAGGCTGCCAAAGTAACTGGCTAACTGGCTGCGTGCCTGCCGCACTGATTGGTAAAGTAGCTGGCTAGATGGCTGGCTGGCTGACTGATTGGCTGGCTGGCTTCCTTACTGGCTGGCAGGCTGGCTACCTGGCTGGCTGCCTGGATGGCTTGCTGGCCAAGTAGCTGGCTGACTAACCCCCTGGCTAGCGGGCTAATTAACAGACTTACTGAGCAGTTAACTGATTAAGTAACTTGCTGGTTAGCTAACTGGCTGGCTAGCTGGCTCGTCAACTGGCTGGGAGGCTAGCTGACTGGCTGTCTGACAAGTTGGCTGGCTGACTAGTTAGCTGAATATCTGGATGTATAGCTGGCTGGCAAATTGTCTGGCTGTCTGGTAAAGTGTCTGGTTGGCTGGTTATTAACTGATTTACTGAGTGACGGACTGTCTATTTGACTGGCTGTCTAGCTGACTTGTTGGTTAACTGATTGGTTAGCTAAATGACTGGCTGGCAGTCTTACTAGATAGCAGGCTGAATAACTGATTGGTTAGCTAAATGACTGGCTGGCAGTCTTACTAGATAGCAGGCTGAATAACTGACTGTTTAGCTAGTATTCTGTCTGACAAACTGGCTGGCTGACTGACATGCCGACTCACTGCCCGCCGACTGACTCACTAGCTCGCTGGTTGCCAATGTAATTAATTGGCTGAGTGGCTGGATAACTGGCTGGCTGACTGACTGGTTGGCTGGCACACTGACTGATTGGCTGGTTGACTGACTGGCTAACTGGCATCTGACTGGTTGGCTAACTGGCTGGCTGTTTAGCTGGCTAGCTGGTTGGCTGTTTAGCTGGTTGACTGAAAGCCTGGCAGGTTAGCTGGTTGGCTGAAAGCCTAGCAGGTTAGCTGGCTGGGTGGCAGGTTAACTAACCAACTGATTGATGGCTAAGCGGTTGGCTATGTGGTTGACTAACTGGCTGGGTAACTAGCGGGTTACCTGGTTTAATAACTTGCTGCCTGGCTGGCTAACTTCTCGCTGGCTGACACACTACCTGAGTGACTGACTGGCTGGCTGGTTTGCAATGTGTCTGGCTGACGTTCTGGCCAGATGGTTGGCTGGATAACTGACTGAATAACAGTCTAGCTAGATGACTGACTGAATAACAATGACTAAATGGCTGGCTGACTGGCTATCTGGTCGGGAGACTGTTCACTGACTGGCTGGATGACTTTCTAACTGGCTGGCTGCTGGTTGGCTAAATGGCTGGCCAGAGGTTGGCTTAATGATTGTGTGGCAGGCTTCCTAATTAACTATAACTGATTGACTGGCTGACTGGTTTACTGACTGGAAGGTTTACCGGCTAACAGTCTGGCTAACTGGGTGGCTAGTTGGCTTCCTGCCTGGTTATCAGGCTAACTATCTGAGTAGTTAACTTGTTGGCTAACTTGCTGTTTTGCTGACTGACTGATTAACTGGCTGGCTGGTTGGCAATCTAGCTGTGTGATTGGCTGGCTATCTGCCTGTCTGAATGACTGACTGACTGGCTAACTGACTAGCTGGATGGCAAACTGGACTGCTCACTGGCTGGTTAACTGGAAGGCTGGCTGGCTGGCTGGCTCGCTGCCTACATGGTTGGCTTGCTTGCTTGCTGAATAACTGGCCAGCTGGATGGCTAACTGTCTGCTTTTAACATTTCTGTCTTGATCCCATCATTCCCAGTTACTTTACCCCTTTCACTGCTTCACACTTCTACCCAACACTCACATCTGGTCCTTCCTCAATCCTAAAAGATGTTATACCTCCTTAGCCAATGTATGAAATGGCAGCTAGTAATTCAGTGGTGATTGCTAAAGCAGATACTAAGTGTACTGGGGACTGGAAAAGAGAAATAAATATTATTGTATATGAGTAAAAGAGCGAAGAGTGATAATGGCAGGCATTAGGGGGGTACTGGCTGCCATAATTATATTTATCTTTCTCCTGCAATTCCATGAAGATATAAATCAGTCATGGGGGCTGGAAAGGGCGAATGGAGTAACAGCGCCCTGGACAGTAAAAGCCCAACAGTTGCCATCCTACCAGAAAAGTAAATGTCACTATCGCCGCAAGGTATGGCAACACCGCATACCCATATCCAAATTAATCCAGGACCTCAAACTATTGTGCAGAGGCAGAACAGACAGATAAATGACGGCGATAATGACGGTCTAGTAGCTAGGAATGATAACCTTAACTCCATATGTAATGCATACATAGGTCAATGTGAGACAATACAGCCATTATCTCAAACACTACCAAACAGGTGCATACACTGTACTAAAGTACGCATGAAAAACAGAAAAGGCACCTTATGTAAAATGTGTAAGGGGTGGGTGCATGATGGATGTATGTACAATTATAGCAACGGTGCCAGAATTCATTTTGTGTGTAACAAATGCACTTTGGCACAGTTACCCTTTAGCAGTGATGACATTGATTTACCTAAATTTTATACAAATGACCCATTGCCATATATTGATGATTATGATTGTTTTATGAAAACAGGCCTTCACTTTATTCATGTCAATGCAAGATCACTTCTTCCTAAATTGGCAGAGATTAGGATTCTAGCTAACAAAATTAGGGCGGCAGTTATAACCATCTCTGAATCTTGGTTGGATGATACGGTGACTGACGACGAGGTCAAAATAGATGGTTACAATATAAAACGATTAGATTGGAACAGAAAGGGTGGTGGAGTATGTGCCTACATTAGAAATGACTTAGCTTACAACCCAAGACCTGATTTAAATAACAATAAACTGGAGATTCTATGGTTTGAAGTGCTGCTTCCTAAGACCAAACCCATCTTAGTAGGAACTAGTTACCGCCCTCCTACCCAGGACCAGTTCTTAGAAGACTTTTCCAGAGTCTTGTCCGGAGTTGAAAACAATTGCGAGACAATAATACTGGGCGACTTCAATATCTATTTTCAGCAGCAAAATAACGGGCTATGCAAAAGGTATAAGCAAATTCTAGGATTAAATAGTTACACTCGACTAATTAATACTCCAACCCGGATCACACAGTTCTCAGCCACCCTAATTGACCACATACTTCGTAACCGCTCTGAGAACATTAGTCAGTCAGGCGTCATTACCACAGGTCTTAGTGATCATTTCATCATTTACTGCACCAGGAAAATCACTAGGGATAGGATAGGCCTACACAGGAAAATAAAAATGAGGTCAACTAGAAACTACAGTAAAGAAACACTGGTAAATAGGCTACACAATTGTGACTGGACAGAGATAACAAGTTGCACGGACGTAAACGATGCCTGGGAAAAATTCAAAACAATGTTCACTACCATCCTTGATAATATTGCACCAGTTAAAGAGGTTAGGATTAAACGAAGAACTGAACCCTGGATGAATACTGAGATATTAGATAATATGAAATTCAGAGACCAGCTGCTAAAAAGATTTAAAGCAAACAGACAGGATATTGCAGCACTAAATGAATTCCTAAGGGTGAGGAACAGAGTACAGAGACTTCTGGCAACAACTAAAACATTTGGGGTATAGCCATAAGCCAGTAGATAGGTCTAACATAGTACTCACTATCGATAATGAGGTATGCCATGAAACATCTAAGGTGGCAAATTGCTTTAATTCATACTACACATCTGTTGCATCAACACTAGTAAGTAAACTACCAGCTGCATCAAATACCTTTAACACAGACTCTGATAAGTTTCAAACATACTATACCAATAAAGGGGTAACCCCAAACAGTTGTCAACTAGTAAGTGTATCTCATGACTTTATTCAAAAAGAACTAAGCAGGTTAAACCCAACTAAGAGCACAGGCCCTGATAACATCCCGTCTAAGTTCCTAAAAGATGGTGCTTCTGAACTGTCAATCCCTATTGCTCACATAATAAATCTATTAATCACCACTAATACCGTACCGGAGGGGTTCAAGGAGGCCAGAGTTACTCCTATCTTCAAGAAAAATAGTAGGTCTGATGTAAGCAACTATAGGCTTGTTAGTATACTCAGTATATCTAAAATTCTAGAGAGGGCAGTGTATTCTCAAGTAGTTAAGTACCTCAATGACAACAACATTCTCCATAGCTATCAATCGGGCTTTAGAAGATCCTACTCAACCGACACCTCCCTTATTAATCTGATGGATTACCTGAGAACTGAAATGTCAAAGGGGAACCTCATAGGTATGGTTACCTTAGACCTGCAAAAGGTCTTCGATACTGTCAACCACAATATATTATGTAATAAACTTCAAGCTATCGGTATAGGTTCTGTAGACTGGTTTAATTAAGTCCTACCTTAGCAACAGGAGACAAATAGTCAAAATCAACAAAACAGAATCAGAACCCCTGCCGATAACATGTGGAGTTCCCCAAGGTAGTATTCTGGGTCCCTTATTATTCTTATGTTATGTCAATGATATGCCTATCAGTGTCAAGTGCAAACCCCTACTGTATGCAGATGTCAGTGCTCTGTTAGTGTCAGGTAAAGACCCACAAGATATTGCTAATGTTTTAACACTGGAACTGGAGTCCTGCAGCAAATGGTTAGTAGACAATAAACTATCATTACACCTAGGGAAAACTGAATCCATTCTCTTTGGCACGAAACATAAACTGAGAAGGGTAAATAACTTTAATGTTCAATGTAATGGGGAGCCCATCACTTTGGTTTCATCAGTAAAATATTTGGGAATCCCCATTGACCCATGCATGTCAGGAGAATTGATAGGGAACAGTGTAGTAAAGAAAGCGAATGTCAGACTGAAGTTCCTGTATAGACAAGCACAGTGTCTACCTACTGAGGCTCGCAGGACCCTATGTCTAGCCCTTATACAATGCCATATGGATTACGCTTGCTCTTCTTGGTACTCTGCCTTGACAAGAAAACTGAAAGATAGACTGCAAATCACCCAGAACAAAATCGTAAGATTCATCCTGGGGCTGGGACCAAGAGAACATGTAGGCCAGGATGAATTACAGATGTTGGATATGCTGAATGTTGAAGACAGAGTAAAACAACTGAAGCTAAATCATGTTTTTAAAATTGCTCACAGTGTCCAGAATATCTTGCTGTCAATTTTGTCAAGGTTGGGAACCAAAGCAATCATAGTACTAGGGGGAGAGAGCACAACTTTGTAGTACCCACAGTCAGTGGCCAGGCTTCAAACACCTTTTATTGTACAACAATAAAGGAATGGAACAGACTGCCTGCACATGTCAAAGCCAGTCATAGCATGAACCAGTTCAAGAAGAGTGCCAAAAGGTGTCTGATGAATGTAGCTACAGAAAGGGAGGGGAATGATTTTCTATTTTTTATCTAACATACGTGTAAATTTTACCTTATTCCTAGTAATGACCCTCGTATTGTAGATAGTCTTAATGACCCTCGTGTAGTAGATAGTCTTTTTAGTATGATAATAAGATGTTATCTTCATTATAGAAGAATAAGAAAATATTATAACCTTTATATTATAATAATAAGGTAAAAGGACCCCAATGGAAATAAGTCACTGTGTCTGACTTTTTTGGGTTATCCCAGGTTCTCTACACATATGCTGCTATGTATGATAATTCTATGTAACTGTATTTGTGTATACCTGAATAAACTTATTTAATTACTTATTTACTTAGCTTCCCGTTCTTCATCAGCATTTAAAAGTTCCACAAAACATTCCCGTCATCCTCGCGATACCTATAGCTCCCCATCTAATAACTCTCTTCTGCTTGTATCTATCAAATATTGCTTCGCAATTGTTATCTATCCAGAAAATGGGAATTTCAAAAGAATGAGCGGTAGGTAGACTCAAAAACCATGGGAGGGGGAGTGGATTCTTTAACTCATCCCGCAAGAGCCAAAGTAAAGCACACTAAAGCACCTTGCTGCCCCAATTCACAGGGAATATACGTGTATTTGCAGTGATGCACAAGCCGACCAATATGGTCTACATGGTCTTAACTGTTCCAAAACCAAGAGCTGGCATGCAAGGCACAGTGAAGTCAATGACATAAAAAGAGCCCTTGCTATAGCTGGATGCCCAGCCGAGAGGCCCGATCACTAGCAGCCAAAAATACCCACAACCCAGCAAACCACCCTGACGGGATCATCTACCCTTGAAAGAATGGCAAGCTCCTAGTGTGTCGACAATGGCTGAGACCTACACAGGGAGGAATACAAGATCAGCAAGTACAGGGACATAAGCCAACAGTATTAATTTGTCCCATTGGGATCATAGAGAAAAAATGCCACACGTTTCCTTAACCGACGCCACCAGGCACCCAAGGGCAGCTACTTTCATGTTCCAGCGCCTCAGCATGGCCACCCAGAGAGAAAATGCTTGCTGCATACTGGGCTCGCGTCCGGCTTCGGAGGAGCTGGAGGAGATTCATAATCTTTGATATATTTTAACAATGTATTCATGTTTGTATTTTTCTATCAATGT